>NW_009203699.1:0-24289 GCF_000690835.1 Fulmarus glacialis | reverse complement strand
GAGACCTTATTGCAGCCTTTCAGTACTTAAAGGGGGCTTATAAGAAAGATGGGGACAAACTTTTTAGCAGGGCCTGCTGTGACAGGACAAGGGGTAATAGTTTTAAACTAAAAGAGAGTAGATTTAGACTAGATATAAGGAAGAAATTTTTTACAGTGTGGGTGGTGAAACACTGGCACAGGTTGCCAGAGAGGTAGTAGATGCCCCATCCCTTTAAACATTCAAGGTCAGGTTGGACAGGGCTCTGAGCAACCTGATCTAGTTGAAAATGTCCCTGCCCACGGCAGGGGGGGTGGACTAGATGACCTTTAACGGCCCCTTTCAACCCAAACTATTCTATGATTCTATAACAGAACACAAATGTTTGGTCCCATCGAGGGAATAAGATTAGTGTCTTCCTAACTTTGCCATTGAGAACCTACAGATTTCAATAGAATGCTTAAAATTTAGCACTTGCCCTGCTGATATCCATTCAGAAAATTGCTGCAAGATTTTTCTTAGCCTCCTTCTTTTAGCGTATTACACTCCTGTATCGCTATATAGTCAGGATAGAAACAGAAATAGGAACTCCTCTAATATAGGCATCTAACTTAAACTCCAGTGGGTGATTCAAAGAAGTTTTCTCTCTACCTCCATCAGCTAAAAGGAATCCAGTGGAGATCTGCCATATTTCAGCATTTAGAAACCAACATGCTTAGAACAAAATAATTATAAATTTATACAGATCATTACAGTTTATCTGTTTGCTTCTTCTAAATGCAATTTTCTAAACCCTTCAGGATATTCATGTTTCCCAGACTCTGAAAGAATGAATGAAAGTCAAAACAATTTTTCATTTTGTCATTACAGCATCAGACAGAAGAGAAGAGCCCTCAGAATGACAGCTAAACTTCATGGTTTAGCTCTATTAAATTAATTTTCTTACTCCATATAGTTTTATGTTGTGTGAGTTAAAATGCAGTAAACAATACATTTCTGCCAGTTTTATGTATTTTATTATATTTAACAATATCAGTCCAAATTTTTTCTTCTAAAACTTAGTGGTATTTCAAGTTGTTTTTTTTTTTTTTAACTTTTATTGATTTTCAGGAAGTTTTGAAGTCAAAACAATTGGGATGAATGCTGGGAGTAAAAATTAAAATCTCAGAGTAAAAATAGTGGTTTAACTGACCATACACAGGCATTTAGTTCCATTTGAGATCCATTAGGATACAGAAACAGAATAGTTGGACTGGAGATCATCCAGTCCAATACCCCTGCTCAAAGCAGAATCAGCTACAGCAGGTTGCTCAGGGCCATGTCCAGTTGGGTTTTGAGTATCTCCAAGGACGGAGACTCCACAACCTCTCTGAGCAGCCTGCTCCGGTGTTCAATCACCCTTACAGTTAAAAAATAATAAAAATTCTTTATGTTTAAAAGGAATTTATTGTATTTCAATTTGTGCCCATTGCCTCTTGTCCTGTCACTGAAAACCACTGAGAAGAGTCTGCCTCCACGGTCTTTACTTCCCCCATCAGGTATTTATATTATACGTTGTTAAGATCCCCCTGAACCTTCTCTTCTCCAGGCTAAATAAGCCCAGCTCTTGCAGCCTCTCCTCATATGAAAGATGTTCCAGTACCTGAATCATCTTTGTGGCTCTTCACTGGACTCGCTCCAGCATGTCCATGTCTGTTGTAATGGGGAGCCCAGCACTGGACTCAGCACTTCAGATGTGCCTCACCAGTCCTGTGTAGAGAGGAAAGATCACCTCCCAACCTGCTAACAATGCTCTTCCTAATGCAGCCCAGGACGCTGTTGGCCTTCTTTGCCATAAGGGCACATTGCTGACTTCTGTTCACCTTTTTGTCCACCAGGACACCCCAAATCTTTTTCTGCAAAGCTGCTTTCCAGACAGTCAGCCCCCAGCCTGTCCTGGTACATGGAGTTATTCCTTCCCAGGCGCAGGACTTTGCATTTCCCTTTGTTGAACTTCATGGAATTCCTTTTGGCACGTTTCTCTAGCTTGTCAAGATCCCTCTGAATAGCAGCACAACTATCTGGTGCATCGACCACTCCTTCCAGTTTTAAGCAAACAAACTTGCTGAGGGTGCACTCCGTCCCACCATCCAGGACAGCCATGAAGATGTGTTGGCTCCCATATTTACCCCAGTGGGGTATACCACTACTGACTGTCCTCTAGCTAGACTTCATGTCACTGACCACAACCCATTGAGCCCTAAGAGTTCAGCCACCTTTCAATTAAGCTCATTGTCCACTTAACTAGTCTGTACTTCATCAATTTACCTATAAGGATGTTGCAGAACATAGTATGAAAAGCTTTACTGAGGTCAAGATAAGCAGCATCCACCCTCATCCACCAAGCCAGCCCTGTTATCATAGCAGCCTATCGGCTTGGTTAACCATGACTTCTTTTCATAAATCCATCCTGACTACTCCCAATCACTTTCTTGTCCCTTCTCCCTTACCAGCAGGATTGAGATCACTGCTTGGGCCCCTATACCCTTGAATCACTGCCAAAGCCATGCAGTCACACTTGATGTTTTCCAGATCTCCCCTGGAAGCAGTGTTGGTGCCCACATGGAAGAGCAGCAGTGGGTAATAGTCTGAGGGCCAGACAAGCTTTAACAGTCAACAACATCCTGAATCTGAGACCCAGGCAAGCAGCAAACCTCCCGAGACAATAGGCCAGTATGGCAGATGGGGGCCTCTGACCCTTCAGCAGGGAGTCGCTCAGTACTATCACTTGCCACTTCCTCCTGGTGCTTCAGTGTAGCTGAGGCTCTACTGGCTCGGATGCTCCCAGGCCCTCCTCTGCTACACTGGTCCATACAATCTGTTCCATAGTTGCAAATCATCTGCAAGTGGGGTAGGAGTCATCTTCCTTGTACCAGAAAACTTCCAGCTTTCCCCATCATGGGAGAATTCCATCCTGTAGTGTCTCCAGAAGGTCAGAGGTCCTGTTTCAGGTGTCCCCCCTCTACAGAGAATCACACTAGGTGCATGTGTGAGGGTAACTAAATTCAGCCTAAGCCATCTACTTGTTCATATACATTTGTCATATCTGAAACCAGACTGTCAGAATCTGAAGTGAAAAATACTATCATTAGTAGTTGTGCAGAGATTGTAGAGAGCCTGGTACAGAGATTGGTGACTTTCATCATTCTTCACGTGAAAGCATGAAGGTATCATTGGCTCCAGTACCATTTTGTATTCAATGTCTTTTTTAAAGATATCTCATTTAAAACTAGTTTTGCCCACTTTCCATTAGAGTACTAGCAGGATTATTTTAGTGAGAAAAGGCTAACCTACCTTATACAAGAAAAAGTATGTACTTGAGCACATAATATGGAGGAACTGATATGCTGTGAAATTCACATCATCACTTACCACACTGTTACTTGACTATATATCCATGTTCTAATAAACATACTGAAAATTCAACTAATACATGTGAAAATTTCCTATACTTCTGAAAACACTGATTTTTAGAAAATGCTTTTGAGAGACTTAGGTTATCAGGCCCATTTTCAAACAGACAAAAAGAAGGTTAAAACCACTTGTCCAGTTTGCTCAAGAGCCTGTGTTTACACAAAAACTCTGCCTTTCTTCCTCTAAATTTATGTTCCATTAGCATACAATGCCTCTATCAGTTATAGATCAGGCTGTCATCAGGCTGTCAGCCAAGCGCTTACAAGAAGTTGTGCACAAGGGATGAACACAGACATTAGGAAAATAGTTTTGCAATTAACATTTTCAACAAGGGAATGCACGGTTAACAACTGGATTGGAAAAGATCCTCTTCAGGTAGGTGGGAGGCTCAGTTTGCTAAGGCACATCTTTTTTTGGAATGCTAGCAAGGCTAATACCTTCCAGAAGTGGATGACATCTTACCTAAAACTCATGCAGTACACTGAAAAGTCTTGTTGTTTTTTTGTTTATTTGTTTGTTTGTTTTTTTAAGGTGTAATGATTTCTTTTCTACATGAATATCAATTTAAAGCTATCAGGTTTTTAATTTCCAAATGCAAAGAAAAAACATTAGAAATAATTTGTTGTAAAACAGGTTATTTTACATTGGTATGTAAGTTTTACTTGTACAGTTCTACAATAACAAACTAGCTCACAAGCCAGAACACACAGAACATTTATGTTTAAGAAAATTGAAGGTAATTTCAATGTATTCTCCTTTGAAAATTAATGGTGCAAATTATTAGTGTATGTTCTCAAATCTCATGCTCATCGTAACTCTGAAAAAGATTAATAAATAAATAATTAAACCAGGATGAAAAGTCCAACTCAGCATGAATAACTTTGGTTTTGTACTACTTCCTCAATCCTGCAAACCCACAAATGTTTAAGTAATATAACATACAAGTAGCTTGGTAGTAGCTGATAAGACTAACCATAACTTGTGCTTTCAGACTGGTTCTCATGTTCTAATCGCAAGTTTTGACATTACATTATGTCACACTTTAAAATAGGCTACCAAGGCTCTGGAAGAAGTAATTTTATACTCTTTTAAGACAAAGAACCCAGATTATTACATGATTTATTCCCTTTTTCATTATTCATAGGCAAAACAGAAGGCAAATACACACCATAAATACCTCAAAAAAGTAGTCCTAAGGTGTTCATACCTGCATCCCATATTTAACAGTTTTACATGCCGATGTTTTCAGAATAAATAGAAAATGAGAAAATATCTGCATTTTCTTTTGATTTTTTCATGCTTTGTTTAGTATACTGCATACAGCTTTTAACACGGCAAAGTCCCGTGCATTCTCCTAAATAGACTTAACTGAATTAAATGAATTGAGCAACGTAATGCATGTTGAAATTCAATATTGAGAAACATCTCGTACACTAAACTGAAACATATACCATAGTGGTTTCTGGATTAACTGCCACAATCCACAACAAAACAAAGAACAACGTATGAGATACCACTGAGAACTGAAAGATTTTCAATTTATGTGACCAAAAAGCATTTCAAAAGGTTGCAATACAGCATATGAAACTCATACAGTGCCTATAGTACAACCTCACTATCAATACTTTGATTATTACATGCCTCTTCTCAAAAACGCTAACAATTCATTCAGTCATCAGTCCTTAGACCATGAAGCATGTAAAAAATAATTCCACAAAGAAACTGAAAAAAATAGTGCTACTAAGAGTGGCCATTTAGACAAGAAATGCAATTAGTACAGATAACATCAGAAACTCCTATTCATCCACTTATTGTACAGGAATAATTACAAAGACAGAGGTCAATTTCAGAAATGTTAAAGACAAATCCTTTTCCATTCAAAGTTGAAGCTAAGAAATTAAAAAACATTCCTAAGGCTAAACACTTTACAAGATTATTAGAAGAACTTTGCAAATAAATCTTAAGCCACGAAATGTTTTGGAAGGAATACGAGCCTTCCAACTCCTGGCATAAACCAAGCTTTAACTACTTGGGATTTGGAGGCAAGTTCTCCTTGCAGACAAGATTTGCTACATTTGCCCACCACAGTGCTTCCTTTCCAGTTCTACCGGAGCAGCCCAGCAGTAATGAAGCAAACTGATAGCACTGCAGTAACACACATTCTCTAATCTTAGTCTACATATATTAGTGACAGACATTTTTTTCTTTTCATGTTTTTTTGGTGTTCTTCCCCCCCAACCTCCCACATTCCTCTCAATAAGGTTGTTTCCAGTCTGCACTTTTGGCTTCCAAACTTAATCAGACTTCAGTATAAGATACACCTTTTGTAATTTAAGAAAGAAGAGTTTTCCAAAAAGTAACACCAAGTTCAGACAAAAAAGCTTATACTTGCAGTAGTATGGAAATAGCACTGACAGCAAACACACAGTAGAGAGAGCAGCCAAATCTACGCATTGCTTAATACACAAGAGGGAGCCCTTCCAGTCACAGTCCAGTCAAATAACAAGGATTTTCATTCTACATTTTCGGCATTACCATATCATGACTTGCTGGAGAGGAAAAAGATCCCCTAACTTGTGGTTCCGACAGTAAGTTAAAGCAATGCCAGCACCCTATCAAACTGAAGAGTCCTATGGAGAAAAAGGGAGCAAGCAAAAGACTGCCAGTTCATGAATCATTTTTTGAAGCACTGAATATAAGAAAATCCATACTTTAAAAAAAAAGGTTTGGCCTATAAATCTCCAAAATAGCTCAACAATATCATTTCCTTCTCTGTCAGCACTTTGAGCAATGCCTAATTCTCTTAGTTTAGCTAAATTCAGGGAATGCCAGCTGGTTCTCTGTGGCAGAACTAACAGGGTACTGGAAAGACTGCATTCAGGATTTGTCACCGAGTGAAACTCCGCCAGGAGCCAGAAATGATGTAGTGTCTTTCCACAACACATTGCAACTGAAAGAGGTGATATGCCTTGCAGAGATTGTTAACAGCCAGCTCATTGGCCTAGAGCGAGATTTCAGACACCAGCTACACTTTCCGATGAGGCAGTATGTGTGTCATGTTACTCAAAGCTCTCTCAGTTCTTCCTCTGCCCAGAGCAGTGAAAACAAATTATGTTTCCTCCCTGAAAACCAAGAAATATGTGTCTTATCAAGGCTCTGTACTGAGAACTAATGCAACACATGCTATAGTGTACTTATACCAAGAGACAAATCCCTCTTACTCCTGTAAACATTTTGTTACCTAAGTTGGAGGAAAGGGAAAGCAATAAAATCTTTATGTGGGGAACCAGTGATTGTCCAACATTGTTAATAGCTAAAAATTGATTAGACGTCTTTGTTACTCATAGAGTACAGTGACTCTGATATTGCACCTGCTATTCCACTAACAAAACACGTCTACGTTTAAATACAGACTTGGTCTAAAGCTCGTGCTCATGGGCTGTGCTAGGCTTACTGGTTTAGGTCCTGAGCTAGTGGTAAAGGTAGCCAGAGAGCTGTGATCTGATGAGGCAGATGCAGGGGTCTGGACACACAGTTAAATAAAGTTTGGAACTACTAACACACGCAAAGGTCTACTTATATGCTGAGTTCACAGTGACGCTGTCCACCGAAGGCAGGGGAGATGAAGGTAAGAAAGGCTGCTAGTTGCTCCGTACTGGGCTACTATTGGGCATCATCTAGTTAAGAGCCAGAAATTACATCTCTCCCAAGAGCAGCTGAACCTACTGAGCAAAGAAGAGTTTAGAGTGATTTTTAGACAGTGTGAGCAGTGATGCAGCGATGCAGCAAGGGCACTGATGTAACACCTTCTCCTAGCCTTTCTTGAAAGGGGGCAAGGACCCCACGTGGAAAAATATTCAGAACTAGTTCTCAAACTTTACTAGTTGACTTTGACTCAAATATTAGAGCTGAGATCTGTTTTAAAACCTACCCTATCTATTTTGCATTTTAAGAAAATCCAGTGATTAAAAGTGTTTTGGAATACCTCAAAACCCTGGCTGACTTAAGGTCTTATCACAGGATAATGTAATTTTGGAATTTATCAAACATTCAACCGATATGATGGATATCATGTAGAATCATATCGTATATCATGTTATATAGTGGAAATCCCAGCATAAGCTATGACTTCTAAATATTTATTGAGTTTTCCTGTGTTTGCTATTTCCTTCCTTCCTTCCATCTCTAATTCACAGTATTTGAGACTGGCAAGTACACTTTTAAAAAAGCCCTCAAACCCACAAACATTGGAATTCAACTACATAACACAGTGGCAGAAGCATTGTGAAAAGTGGAAAGTTTCCAAAGCTTATTCTAGAGGGAGCTTGCAGAAAACAGAAATGGAAAGTTCCCATATATTCTTTATATGTAAGAGATGGAGAGAGTTGGTTACGTGTAATGCTTATTAATCATCTGGAAAGTGATAGTACAGAGAACTGGAGAACAAAACAAAAGAGTTTGCTCATTACCATGCTGCTTTTTCTATTTCAAGAGACTATGAAAAAGATCAAGAGCATCTAATGTGCAAGGTGTGTATTTTGGTGTTGATAACGCAAAATAATGCAAATGAATAAACACACATTATTCAAATTCACTGTAGGGGAAATAGCCATGCAGATGTCACAGTAAACACATAAAGCTCTACTTCAATCTGTTACTACATTAATGAGTTTAATAAATCCCTGAATAAGTTAGATGCAACACAGAACAAGTGTCAGGATGCATAAGTAGTAGAGACAAGAATAATTCTGATGTTCATATGCGTTTAAACAAACAGTAATAGAACAACCTTCCTAAAACACGGTGAAGGCCAACAGCCTGTGAGGTTGGGATTTTAACTAAGAGGAAAAATGAGGAATACAAATTAGACAGAACTGATAGGACAGATTTATTCATCTTTCATTAGAATGCAAGAAACAATATGGTAAAGATGTGAGTTACATGTCCATTTATTATTACGTGCAACAGAAAAAAACAAGTCCAGAAAGCAGTGGTCCTTTAAAGCTTCCTGGTACAACACACCACTGAAGGTAATAGACAAATAGGAGACATTTTTAAAAGTTAATCATGTAACTGAGCTTTTACTCTTCTGAACAGACAGTAACATCTCTGTTCATTTTTTCTGTTTCTGTTCAGTCATGAAATTATACTGGCTGTATGGCATGCAAGCGGGACTGACTACTGCCTTCAGTTCTGCACCAAAATTGATTTCTTTTATGATATTCACAATTTATTCTTTTGTGTTTCTTCTGTGTTACGTTGAAAGAGTTTAAAAAAACATATCCCTATAGTCTATAAGAAAAGTGTCCTGGTTTCAGCTGGGATAGAGTTAATTTTCTTCCTAGTGGTTGGTATAGTGCTATGTTTTGGATTTAGTATGAGAATAGTGTTGATAACACACTGATGTTTTAGTTGTTGCTAAGTAGCGTTTACGCTAGTCAAGGACTTTTCAGCTTCCCATGCTCTGCCAGGTGTACAAGAAGCTGGGAGGGAGCATAGCCAGGACAGCTAACCCAACTGACCAATGGGGTATTCCATACCATATGACATCATGCTCAGTATATAAAGCTGAGGGAAGAAGAAGGAAGGGGGGGACATTCAGAGTGATGGCGTTTGTCTTCCCAAGTCACTGTTACGCGTGATGGAGCCCTGCTTTCCTGGAGATGGCTGAACACCTGCCTGCCGATGGGAAGTAGCGAATGAATTCCTTGGTTTGCTTTGCTTGCACACGCAGCTTTTGCTTTCCCTATTAAACTGTCTTTATCTCAACCCACGAGTTTTCTCACTTTTACCCTTCCGATTCTCTCCGCCATCCCACTGCGGGGGAGTGAGCGAGCAGCTGCGCGGGGATTAGCTACCAGCTGGGGTTAAATCACAATAAAAGGTAGGCTAAAAACTGATAAGCATTTTTACATATTTGGTGTTCTCAATATCCTAGATGCCTTTACAAAGGGAAAAGAATGTATTGGAATGTAGAATATACAGGGCCACTACTGAAGTTCATAGCTGCACAAAAGGTAGCCTCTAAACACTGCCAACCTTGTGGCTTGATTTGGCTGCCATAAGCACTACTAATTCTCAGAAGAGAAGCCACAAAGTATTTTAAAATGCTGATGAACAACTTCCTGCTAATCAAGTTATTAAAGTATAAGATTTCTGCAGGACAAATTTAAGGTCTGCTACAGGGCACAATGATACAATTCCATGGGATAAGTTGCATTTCTTCTCAGAAATTTATTATAAGAAGGGGACTAACATGTTCTCTTCTGTTACTTGTGAATGGTTATGCAGAAATATAGTACAACTTGTCTGCTAGTAGAACGCAGCCCATTACCACTACAATGCTAAAGTGCTAACATTATTGTAATAATTTAGTAAGTCACATTATCAAGTATATTTTCCCAGTAAACATATAATAAACTCAGCCTCTCAAACAAGGCTTGACTATACAATACCATAGAAAGTAGAAATCACACCGGTTTTCATCATTGCTATAGGAAATACAACATATCTCTGCACAGGAACTGTGTTTAACAGTAGTAACTTTTTCAGTAATAAGTGTCTAAGAATTTAAGTGAGACAATTGCTACAGAGATAAAATATATTAGTTGTGCGGGTAAGAGACAGAGCAGGCAAGTTTTTGAGTTAAGGTGACCAGAAAAAGGATCACAGTTGGTCTTACAAAAATCCAGGGCAGCTTGCTATTCTCCATAGCGTCAACTACTCAAAGCTACAGTTCAAGCCAATTCCCTCTATTTTCTACTGCTTTCCACCTTTCTACCAATCCTGCATTTCTGTTCACAGAAGTAGTGACACACTAGTACTGACACTCTCCTAACTCTTCAGTGAGCCAGCTCAAGATGCTAAAATGCATCTGAAGGACAGGAAACTAGTCACTTCTTGTTGTGTTTAATATTCTGCCAGCTTACGTCCCTTAATCAGCTTCCTTCAGGAGCAGAAGTTTCAACACTGGTGTAAGAGAGACAGTAACACTGAGTGGGAAGGCACAGGGAGAAAAGAATATGGTATTGTGCAAGCACCAACTGTGATGGCCCTTAAAACATTCCATAAGCTATCAAAATAAAAATTAACAAAATTTAAGTTATAGCAAATGGTAAGTGTACAAAGTAACAGTGCAAATCACTTTGACTTTATAAGCAACAAGACTAATTCTTAACAAATATTATTATAGCAGTACCTACGCTTCAGAATTTATCCAGGTGTTCCACAAACCCCTTTAAAAGAGGTTAAAAAGTTTTAAAGCAAAGGTACTGTATGAAGGCATTTTTGATCAGCTAAAAGCAAACCAACGACAACATTCTTCTGAATTCTACATAACCACTTTATGTTTTTTTCCAGTCATTTCACTAGGGCACGTTCTTGGTGCAAGCACTTCTGAGTCTAATTTTCATCAGTACCGCTAATTTTGAAAATCACATCCAGCACTGAATTTTCCAAAGGCAGCCAATATTAAATGAAAGTAAACCAATACTAAATAAATCAAAACTACAGGACAGACCCAATCTGTAATGTGAGTAGAGAGAGAGCAGTGCTCAAGTCAGCAAGTGGAGGGCTGAAGTGTGAATATAAAAATGAGAGCTTTGGAAGAGTTGCCCACTTTTCCTGGAAGGCATCCTGTTTTCCAGCTGCTGTTTTTTTAGAACAATAATATTGGTATTTTCATGTGTCTGTTTTGTTGGGGTTATTTTTTAAAAAGAGAAAAGGACTGGGTTAGGACACATCTTCAATATTAAGTATGCCATTAAACAAGCTTTTGGAAATTACCAATTTGCAGTACAGCTATAAGCCATATACACTTCTATAACTGAACCAAAAATCAAAATAATTAACTATGTGATATTTTGTTCTAAAAGTAAAAGAAAACTACACTTAGAGAAGCAGAATATATGGTAAATACACATAATGTTAACATAATGAGAAGTAATGCAAAAAACCCTACAAATCCTGACTATTTACACAATACTAACTTCTCTCTAGCATTGAAGCTCAGAGATTTAAAAGACTACTTCAAAACATTAGAATGCACATATTTCTCTCTCTTGAAATCTCTTACATATTTGGACATATTTTATAAGCTGATGAAACATTTAGTACCTTCTTTACAATAATAACAACAAAATACAGTATTTTAAAAGTTTCATACAAACTAAGAACTCTTGCAACATCAAAAACTTGATGCATTACTCACAAATACGAGACTGGTAAAATTAAACAAGTATGTTCAGAACTATTATTTTAGGCAGTGTTGCCTTATATAGTCATTAAGGCCAGCAAGCAGATGATACAGAGCAAGAGGAATTGTTGCCAGTTATTTTAGACTGGAAAATATGAGAACAAAATCTAATGCTAGCTGCCAACTAATTCCTCTTCTCTTCTAACAAAAATATTAAAGAAAAGCCTTCCTTGGCTGCAGCCACTTGCTCTCTAGTAAGAGGACAGAATTTGGTTATTGCTATAATAAGCATTATTTTACATTTTTCTACAGAAGTTAGAAAATAAACACCACAAAAACACACTGCAGTGGGGAGAGAAATCTGCTTGGAAAAAACTAAACATCCATGTATAACTGTCAAAATTATGGAATAACTTGATTCAAAGATACATTTTTTGAACAATCCGCCCTTAAGTTTGCTCAGACCTTGACCACTAGCTTAGTGTTTAAATGAAACGAGGGTGAAAAATACTTTAATATTTTTGTAAGTGAATACTATTGGGGAGGGGTTGACTTTTTAATTTTCATGCTCCAGTCTACTTCCCATACTTTTTTGTCTCACTAAGTCAACCAGACCCCTGGCATGGGGGTAGGAGTAAAGACAAAATTACTCTGGACAAAGTCTTTTTCCCGAAGTGATGTGTTCAGAAAGCTACTGACCACAAATGAGAGGTGTTTCATTTGATGTATTTTCAGTTTACTATCTCAGGTCCAAGTTGTCTGAGTTAAGCACTTAGCAAATGCACGGCACTTAGCATGGATCAGGGACAGAAAGGACTGGGCACAGGTACCAGAGCTAAAAGCTGACTGGAGAGTACCAGAAATGAAAGGTTCAGACAAATGCTACCAGAGCACAATGCTGGGAGTGGGAAACAGAGCAAGTGTCAGGAACTGCTTACAAGCATGCCTGCTGCTGATCTCTCCCTCCCTATCCCCTGCCAGCTTTCTCAACTCTCCCCTAGAAAGCAACAAAGAAGCAGTAGCCGCAGGAGGTACCCCAGGAAAGCAGCCCAGACATACTGCATCAGGTCATGGCTCAAGCACTGAGTGTGTCAGAATGTCTTCTGCAGAAGGACTGTACACTGGTTTCTTTCTCAGTGAATACAAAACAGAACGGAGAGAGACAACACGAACCACATCTACAACACGAAGAAAGGTCATTCCTGTTGAAAAAAAAAAATCTAAAGCCTGTGTCCACACAGCTAAACTCTTCTCCCTGCTCCTCTAAAATAGAGTGTTTGCATTTAACTTGTTTATTGGATTGTCCCTGTAATGAGCTGGGCACTGTACTGAGTCTGGAATTCATTTGGGAGAGCACTAAATAGCAAAATAATATCAAAGAGTATGCTAACAATTACACAGCGCAGACTACCATAAGGCAGTGTTCAATCCTTGTCATGGCCTTGCTTAGTTGTTAGTATAAACATGAACATTAACAGATGCCCTACACTCATACTGCTCAGCCAGAGGGTAAAAATGAGACAAAACTTAAGCAGACATCTCCTAATGTTTAGACTCGCTTCAAAGAAATGTGTGGAAATCCAAATTTGGTTCATCCGAATGTACTTCCCCAGCCCTTTCCAAATAAGAGCAATGATGTTTTATCAGTTTTGCATGAACTATTTCACTTTTACAAAAAAACTCACTAAATTATCCACAAAACATTTCTAAATTCTTGCACGTTTTACTAAGATTTAAGTCTACATTCCCTCTACCCAAGCACACGTGGTTTCTCTAGACAGATGAAACAAGCCACATAAATGACGCAAGTGACACCATAAGTTTTTCCTAGGCCATAGATAAACACCCATACAAACCTATCTTTTCAACCCGTTAGCAAAAATTTATCATAGGACACTTGTTCAAAAGAATTGTGTTACAAGAATGCGATTTCATTGAAGAAAATAACAACATACCTTCTAAAGCTGTTGAAGTAAAGAATTCAGTCCCACCCCCCCAAACATTGAAAACTAGATCAACTTTTTAGAGTTGCAGGCTGCTGAGGAAACCAAGATGATCAATCTGGATGGAAACAATTAATTTCTTTAAAGAAGTCTGCATAGCATAAGACTTTCCAGGATGTTCACATTTTCTGTTAAGCTCTCTTACTGATACTTACTAAAAGCAGTATCAAACTTCCAATCGCTGAAACTACCTTACACACACATATACAACATCAAAGAATTTTCTGCCAGCAAGTGTGAAACGTGTATTATGTTCCTCTTTATATTTTTCTAAAATAAGATTGTTGCATGGACTTTGCGACATCTATGAACATTTCTTGATGCATCTGTAGATGAAAAAAGAAATTTCCTGGAAGTAGTAAAACCTAGACTAGAATTACTGTCATAGTTTGTAAGATTTAATTCAACTAAAACTGCAGAGTATGTGTTACTCATTTTCAGACACTGAAAATTACATTTACTATCCATCCTCTGTTCTTCTACCAATGCTGCACCAAGTTACCAACAGACATACTGGTGCTTGTCAACCAATCTGACAAGTGAGATTCAGACTACAGCTTTTGAAGTGAAACAATCACTCCAAGCTGCAACAATCCACTATCTATAGTGCCTGATCATAGCGCAAACTTCAATGACATACATCTATCATTTTAATGTAGAGTAAAGTGTTGAACTGAAATTGTATGACTATACCACCCAGGTTCCCAGCTTTCAAAAACTGTATTAGTTTCAAATTTCGCACTTACTGTATTTTAAAAAGATCATACTTAAGTTCAGCATGAAAAGGCAAGACAGCCATGTAACACACAGCTTTTCATGAAAAGTAACTATCAGGTAATTTGTGATAGGCCAGAATTCAGAAAAGTTTGTGGCCTCAGAAAACTTTCCTTAACTCACTTTCTTCGAATTACTCAGATGCAGAAGTTTTCTTCCTCTTCAGTGAGCTAAGAATCATTTTCTTTAATCTCTTAATTTAAGAGAATTTAAATATGTCTGGAATGACTACATTATTGAATCCTGCAAGAATGCACATCATTTTGGTGCCAGACTCCATGGTACAAATTGATATTGGTTGAGCCAAAAAATCCCCAGCCACTTTGATTGTTGTCTGGGTAGTAAAAAACAGGGAGTCCTAGGAAAGATTTCTAAAGTATATCACAATTTCATTTAGAGAAAGAAATCAGTTACAAAAAAGGTGGTAAAACACAGTAGAATCCTATACAAATGCTATAATACCTTGAAAGTAATTTCAGTTTGTACATAATTACATTATTTAAAATTAAAACCTTTTTTAATTACTAAGAAGTATTTTGATTCTTATTAAGTCATGGTCAACCGTTCTAGGTAATTCCAGTTAGAATGCCCAGGATCTCACCTTCTACAAGACTCACGAGGTTGGATACAACCTCAAGAGCCTGTCTGTGTGAATGGTTCTGGAAGAGCTATACTTACGTCAACCCTAATGGATGCAGGTCCAATCTGTTCTTGTCTCCAGGCAGCCTATTGCAGCGCTTCACTACCACTACCATTCAGGCCTTCCCTCATCCCCCTTGTCCAGCCTGAAACTTCCTTGCTGCGATTATTTGTTGTCCTATCCGCCATGGATATGCAGAATAGATTGCGTGTTTCTTTTCTGTTTTTGAAGAACATGTTCTTCATGTTTTTGAAGAACATGTTCTCCTCCGTCTTCTCTAAACTAAACAATTCCCATTCTTTTGGTCTGTCCTCAAGGGTCAAGTTTATTCTCATCTCCCTACTTTGGACACCTCCAACTGATCAGTATCTTTGTTGAAGTTCTGTGCCTAAAACCGAAAGCATCTTGTGGGTTATTCTCTTGTTTACACATGACAGTCTAGCTATATCATTTGCACACCAGCAAGACCTTGTTGGCTTACCTTTGTTTCGCTGTTATTCCTGCCCAAATGTGCAGTTTGGCCTAGCACATATTCCAATTGAATTACATGACACCCTCTCCCCCTCCAACTTTTGCTACTGTCATGATCATTCTGAATTCCAATTCCATCTCACTCTCTGCTTCATCCATTCTCATATTTAGGTCATTGGTAAATGTATAGAAATTGCCCACCAGATATCTAGGATAAAAACTTCAATCATCGTAGTGGGTAATCTCAATACACCCATTCTGATTTTAATTTGTGGTAACACCAGCATGGTTTTCAAAACAACCTTGCACACATCTTGTGGAATTTTAACTTAGACCATGCTCACCTGCAGACTGTCAAGAGAAACAGCAACAAAAGCTTTTTTACAAACAACCTAGATGGTATCTATTGATCTTCTCTTATCCAGAAGACTTGTAAGAAAAATTTGACAGCTTTGACAAAACACACTTCATAATTCCAAGGTAATTATTATTCATCTTGGTTTCTTCTAGTATTCATAAAATTTGCCCAATATTTTTCTGGGAAAGTTCAACCAAATGGTAGCAATTTCCCAAATTCTTTCCTTTTGCTGCTTAATTCTTGCTCCATCTTTTCTGACTACTGTCATCAGCACTCTAAAAAGAGTAGAAACAGAGATAAAAGTACTTACAGGTTTCCTAAGGAAAAAAAGGGATAGTGCTCCAATTAGGGGCATGTCTCCAATTAGTGGTTCCAGGATAACCCTCATAGTGCCATGGATCTGTGGAAGGGGAGGGAAGGCAATGGAATTGACTTTAGTTCAAGTTTTAAATAAAATTTATTCACTGGCAATGCTCACACTTCTAATTCATTAAATTCTTGGTTATGGAAGAATTTTATATATATAGCTTTACATGTCATCCAAATCCAAAAAATTTAACACAGGCACTAAATAGCTGGGCTTACAAATTCATCACATTCATCTACATGATGCTGTGTCATGTTAGTGGTAATTTTGCTAAAAATATGAAGTAAATTATTTATACAGCTCAATGTAAACAAATGTGGCACAAACCAATACAATGGCATCCACAGATACTAGGACAAAAGTAGGTAAATGGTTATAGGTATGTCAAGACACACACACACACACACACACAAAAGCATACTATTTTCCTGATTAGAGAGATCCATTATCAGAAAGTTGGGGAAATTTGAGAAACAATATCAGAAGGCAATAATAATTGCATCTAAACTAATAATTGCATCTAACACTGAAATATTAATAAAACAAAATTCTAAGCTCCATGTTCCCTTTACAAACCTACACATCACATGAACATTGGCTTGATGTAAAATTATCTCCATCTTTTCCAGTAGAAAACGTTATATACTTAAATCGGTTCTGCATATGAAAGGAATTTACCCTTTCAGCTAAGTCACGTTACTGAAATTATTATGCAATATCAATACTATGCAACTGAAAAAAAAAGAGTAAGCAACAAAACCACACAATTACTGGTTCTCTCTTACAACTATTTCATCAAAAAATAACAATTCAGTGATGACTCGATACCAAAATCAAAAGAACAAAAATAATTTCACCTGTATACTTTTCACACCAGCTCTGCAGAAGTATCTCTTGATCTCCAAATCAATTTCACAGTTTCCAACAAAACTAAAACAAAAAATAAAATATACATTTCATTTTTATGGACTAAACTGCAATACACTGTTAGTTCTGTTTTGCACTGTCATGACAATATATTTTGTATCTCAGTCTATACACAAAAAATACATGTTAAAACATTACAATATGTAACAAAGTCAAGATTGTTAAAAGAATTACATTCACTTCAAAACATCACCACTGCCATCAAAATCACTCAAATTAATACAGAGATATGTTATCATGTCCACAAGCATACATAAGAGAAAATACGCAAATAGCCTTACTTTTGGGAAATAATGGACACAGAATTCATACTCCATTTCAGGAAAGCTCTACATAGGTCTCATTGATAGTACATGTACCTAAATGCACTCTCATCTAATATAATCATGAGAAGCACTAGACAGAGATGGTTATTTTGCTAAAACTCAAAGTTGTCTGAAATATTCAGAGACTTGCAAAAAACTAAATTTAGAAATTTAATAAGCTGGGCATGCTGAGCTGGATGATCCACCAAGCAAGGTTTAAGCCAAGAACAGCTGAACCCTTTCTGAAGGGAGAAAGAGGGCAGGAAGCAAATTAGAAAATAATATATTAAAAACGATGCAAGTTTTTCCCTGAACAGTTCTTGCATCCCATTCTTGCAAGGTCAAGGGCTCGAAATTTTGCAGATGCTACCCTGTATCTCAGAGATAGATTTGTAGATGGTAAAAAAAGCCCCATCTATTTGCCCATGCTACAAAGCTAAAAGATTATTTGCACACAATTCAGACTCAGATGTTAGCAGCTGCTTTTTCTGAAGCTCCATGCAGGTCAAGCATGTAGCAGCAGAGTTGAGCAGATCTTTTCCAAGAACTGCTGCTGCTGTGAGCCACATTAAGTCTGAAAACAAACTAATTCTGAGACTCAATAAAGAATTTAGGAAGAAAGCTTGACACTCTGATTTAGCAAGGGAATTGGTCAATAAATATACAGAATGAGAGCTAAAAACAAAAACCAAAAGATTGAATACCAAGCTACAGCTAGGGAGAGACTGGCTGGACAAGGAGACTGGCTAAGAAAATATGGGTTATAATGAAAGGACAAACGAAATCTGAAGAGCTTTCTGAACAGACTGCCCAGTTAAAGAAAATGGAAGAAGGAACTAAGGGAGGAGATAAGGCAGCTTAAACAAAGCCAGACACTGCCGGGAGAGGGAGAAAATTTGTTTCCTCTACAGGACATACTGTTCCAGAATCTCCACTAGAGCCCAGGCTTCCTCACACTAGGTTCCTCAGACCTAGCCTGTACAGTGAAAAACTGCTCAGCCGTGTTTAGGAGTTTGATGGAATCTTATTACAGAAACATCTGGGAAATTATGAAGAAAACAGAGTTGCTCTCCTCATGGGGCCATTTTAGGATCAAGTCAAGATAAAATAAATTCTTCTCACAGTAAGAGCAGAACAGCAGGACTCCTGCCCCCTCCCCCCCGACAACTGATGGCCACAAGGTACTATCAAAAGAAAACGAACGTGAGAGTTGCTGCATTCAGGATATCCATTATTCAAATCATCTGTAGCCTCCCGTGCTCTGTGTGTGATGGTGCTGTCTATGGGATTTCAAGCAAATGCAAATCTTATCAATCCCTTAAACAGAAATAAACAATAGTACCGAGACATTCTTGTAAACGTCCAACACTGGAATTTATTTTGGACTATTCAAAAGATAACACTACGCAGAATCATTTTGGTACAATGACCAGTTTGGGGAACTGGAAGACAACAATATGACAGGGGTCTATGTGAAAGGAAGGTGACCATTGCTTTCCCTGGAAAGAATGTAGTGTGACTGTACCATTTAAAAATAGGTATATAATTTTTAATACACAATTTAAAACGATGTAATTTCTATTTTTACCTATCTAACTATATATAGAGATAGTAAATACATATATATAAATACACACACACACACATATATAATTGCATAACAACATGACACAGAGAAGCAAGGTCAATTAAAACCTGCAACTGAAACCTCAATCTTGGCACTTTATAGCATCAGAACTATTTGCGTTATGAAGACTGGGAAGCAATATGCTCGTTTGAAAATCCATAATAACATGATGACAAATCGAAGTAAAAATAGTAACAAACTGCATTTGAGGGTAATAAGTCAGCAACTTTTAACCTTATAATAAAGTTATATGTGGTTTTATCCCTTAAGATATTTGGCTGGGTCCATTAACAGTCAATGCTGTACAGAATTCCACTGTAACATAACATACAACTTGAAGGCTCATTTAGTAAGCAAATTCTATACATTCAGATCATAATATCTCAGAAATATTTATGACCTCTGTAATGTACAGATCACTGAGATAGATTACAGTTTAATGAGGACAGTCTTGTAAGAATATAACAGCTGTACTGAATCAAATGAGAAGCACAGTATACTATATGTGGTCATTGTAGCCCATAGAAGATACCCAGAAGAAAAACAAACAAAGAATAAGACAAACATATTTCCCAGATTACAATGATCCGTGATTGTGTACCTTGGACTATTTTCATTATTTTTTAGAAGGTCTTTAGAAGGTCTTTTGACCCCATTTTTACATCTGTCTTCTGCCAGTACAATGGTACTCCATTCAAGTATGCCACATAAAAAAAAAATATTTCCATGTGTTTAAATCTGCAGCCTAAAACTTTACTTTAGTGCCTCTATTTTTTGTGTCGTGAGAAGGTGAAAAAAAACTCAGTTGTATGCTATTAACAAGTATTTCCTCAATCTCTCAATCTTTTTTGGCTTTCTTTACTACAGTTAACATTTAATTTGACAGAGTTTATCTTGTTTTCTATTGATCCATAACCTTTTATTTTCCCCAAGTGTTTACTACCTTCATGCACTTTAGTAACTGTAAGATTTCTATTTACTAACAATTTATTTAGACTTTGTCTTCATTTGCTCAAGTAGTTAAAATCTTTCCCTTACACATCTTTGTCACCAGAAACTAGACTTTTAAATTTTAACATGAGTTTTGACAATTTTTTTTAACATAAAGCTCACAGTAAGTAAGAGAAATGTAAAGGGTTCCCTTTGCAAACGTGGTCCTGAAATTGAATCTTTAAATACATTTTCCAATGACTGCTTTGTGGATTAGCCAGTAAAGCTGCTTACAAGAGTAAAGTTCTTAACTGGATCCTGAGTGATGCATAGGACCTGTTTCAAAAGGTTCTGAAAAACACTCTGAAGCAATGATCATAACGCACTCAATATCCTTGCAGAAACAATAAAAACTAAACCAAAACACACTCCTTTTGCAATTAAACTTAAAAGCAAAAACCAAAAAAACCTCAAGGAAGATGCAAAAAATACTTGTGGAGACCCATTGAAGCTACTTAAATGTACTGTATGGAAGGTCCAAAGCAAATGCATATATCCTGTAACAAACAACTGACAGTAGAAAGGGCTAAAGGAAGCCACAATGGTGAAACATCAGGATAAAAGGAGATTATTAAAAGAATGAAGGTACTTAAAAAAAACCCAAAATATAAATAAAATAAAATCTTTCTTTCCCTCCACCCTGCTACACCACCCCACAGGGCTTGGCTTCGTACAGCTATTCTTACAAATGTTTAGAGAGATTGTTTTCCTTCTCAACTGTATTCAGGGAATGAAGGGTTTATAGAACGCTCCCAACTTTAAACTTAAATTAAAATTAGAACAAACTAATTTCACTGGAGATTAAAATCTACAGGGATAAATACTCCGAAGGACAGACGTTTCTCCAGCAGTAAGGCTGTTCTTTATAACCTTGCAAAACTGAACTAAAGTTGATTCCCTAAGAAATAGTTTAGGGTTGGTATCAGTACATAACTCTGTATCTGAATATGCCAAGAACATTTATTACAGAGACTCTTATTCTTCCTTCCTGTTATTACTGAAACAATCCCAGTGATGGACCTTTAGAGAACATACAAAAACAAAAACAAAACAAAACAAAAAAATCAAACAGTAACAATTGATACTGGGGTGCCATCTGTCTTAAACTTGCATCATCTGTCTTAAACTTGCATAAGAAAAAGCCTTTGAAAAAGAGCCCTTTCCCAATGAGAAGGTGTCAAGGACAAGTCTTAAATATGAAACAGGACTCCTTTTGATGGTGGTTTTGTCTGAGCCTTAATTGCTAGAAGCTATGATAGTCACTCCATAGCTCTCCTGTTTCCATTTTGTTCCTGGAAGCCTATGCCACTGGCGGTAGGGACAGGCTGTTGGGGTAAATGGGCACCTAGATGACTCAGCACTATTACTGTTATTTAAACCACTTCAAGGAATTTATTTCAGCCTTTTAGACTGGATTCTACTCCAGCTGCTATCACTTCTCTAAGTAGGTTGCAATGTAATGCAATGAGACATACGGGTAAAGATTTCTTTCAGGTCTAGGTAACAGGACATTATTCCTGAAATTTTTGTACAAACCTATCGTCCTTTTTACCTTTACCTGTCCCAACCTACTTCATGAAGATGAGCAGGAGAAAAAAAGAAAAAAGAAACACTAGATTTACCCTGTCCTCCTGTTGGAATAATTCTGCTTTAAAGGGAAGAAGTGGTCTTGGAACACTTGGCCCCTCAAATAGGGGCAAAAATAGCTTCTCAAAACCAATTTCTTTGCACTGTGTCCATAGTGGTCAGACAAGTCTGTTTTCCTGAGGGATTAAGTCTGAGGGATTAAGTCCTGAGGGATTAAGTCTGAAGACATGAGGCTGTTCCCACAGCTGCTATCCAAAGTGGCAACAAAGAGAAAACTGAAGAAAATTTATCCATTAGGGCTAACAGCATCCATCCAGGGAAACAAGTTCTCAAGATACAATCCTGCTGTATTTTGTCCAGCAACACCAATCCCTGGTTTGGAAAGCTGTCTTTTTCCTACAGAAATAAAGTGATTCAATTTAATAAAGACTGGGCCCTGCTCACAGATGCAGCCCTCATCCCCCTCTGAAACAGAGGAAAGGATGCAGCAGCATTTTCTCTTATCACTCTGGGGCCCAGCTTTGACAAAGCAGCACAGTCTTCAACATAGCTGAGATTTAGATAAATAATTCAAAATTAAGAATAACCAAGTTCAAACTTTAGAAGTGACTCTGAAAAAGAAAAGCTGAGAGGCCTGATTACCCTTCTGGTTACTGCCAGGGAAGCAGCAAGAAACCCAGAAGACTGGTCTTTGCTGGATCATCAGTGACTGACAAATCTGATCTTTCCACAAGCTACAAACAGGCAAAAGCAGTCACTGAAACACATATCTATGATGGTCAAATATAAAAACATTGCTGGGTTTACTGACTGAACTTTCAAAAAACTCTGTAACTGCAGATTGTGTTGAGGAAATGTTGGGTAGATCTATTTATAAACCTATATAAAAGGGGTCATGATGAAAGGGCAAAGAAACCTGAAGCAGCCGGAGCACAGCGGCTCTGGCGTTATATAATACATAGATTTACTTCGGTTAGTGGTAAGAGCACAAATACTTTGGTAGCTATCATTCTCTTTTTCTAACATGGTGTTAATAAAAAAATCTAAATAACTGAGAAAAGTAAAAATACCCAAACCTCTTATATCCTAAATTTTAGACTAGACTAAACTTCATGGCAAAGTTTTAATACATTAGAAAAAAAATTCAAAGATAGTGCTTTAGCTTTGGAAAGTATTTTTTTATTAACCAACATTACTTTAATGATGCAGTCACACTGAGTTGATATGCTATTTCCCTCAGACAAATGCTATTTACAGCATGCAGTTCCTTCCTCCATTCATACACAATTAGAACTAACTACATTTGCGTGATGAAGCAATTCTTCTCCTTTCAGGCCAACCTAACTGCCGAATCAAGCAAAGCACATATTATAAAGCATGGGCACCATCATAATATGATAATAAAGTTTACCTGATTTGAAGATCCAAAATGATCTGCCTTTTGTCCACATTTTCAGTGTACACTTTTACACCATTTATCCGCAGAGGCTGAAACAATGAAGCAAGTAAAAGTTGGATCCTTCTACTGAACTATACCATATTAAACTCTTGACTTCAAAACAAAGGTGAATATACGCACATTCATGCCTGAAGTTAAGAATTTACTATAAGTGTTATTAAAAGGTGTGAAGCAAAGCTATCAATTTAGCTCAAAACTTTATTTCAAGGGTAAAAATTACCTTGCTAGGATCCACTTAACCACAACACTTCTGGCAATTACCCTGGGTGTACACCACTAGATTTCAAGATTTACCAAAGATTTAATATCAAGCTTTCCCTCTCCCACCAATAAACATCTCATTTCTCTGTACTAGTATATGTCTAACTCCCAGACAAAGCATTCTTTTCTGTGCAACTAAAAAAACAAGCTAAATTTAATTCACAAAAATGTAGTTGCCTTAAATGGAATTTAGTCGGAATGGATGGAAAATAATCCATACTCCCCACAAAAAGTTGTGTCAACGACCGTGTGCTCTCTCTCTAAACCCCTGTGCTCACGCTGTCCCTCCCTCTCTCTCTCATACATAAACAACACATATCAATCAAACATTCCCAACATTCAAACATTCATCAGATACTAGGTGGGAGAGGATGACCAATGACCTTACTATGCACCACCTCCTGTCACATTTTGAGTTTTTACTTTCTGGAAAAATTGCCATATTTCTATTTACACCTTTTTAGTAATGCAAGTAAAATGGAAATCTCACTGCTGTCAAGATTCCCACTGTGTTTGGGGCTGTGCAGCTCACAGGATGCAACTCAATCGAGGTTGCAATATAAAGAATAGCTGTTTCTCATGTCTGAGATAACTCAGTCCAGCTGCAGAAGCATACAGAGGTGTGGAAGCTAACTTAAACCCTACTTAAAATAAGTATGGCTTAAAAGGAATGCTGTTCTACAGTCTGTAATACAGGTGTATCTCGGGCAGGACAGAGCCTCTGTGTAAAAGGATTTACAACTTTTAAAACAAAACAAAAAAACACCACACAAAAGGTGCAGTAAAGTATAATGAACTGTAATATACATGAAATAGAGTCACAAAGAGAGAAAAATAATTCACCACCACCACACCTGAAACTTAACTTCCGTTTTCTTAACATTTGGGGGGGGG
>NW_009203698.1:44628-89888 GCF_000690835.1 Fulmarus glacialis | reverse complement strand
GAAGGTAACTCCTTCATTGTTTTTCTTTCTGGTATTTACAACTTCAAAGATTAAAAAGAACGTGTTACTTTTGCAACTCAATCTTGAGTTCTGATGCACAGTTCTATTACTGGTGAATTATATCCGTAAACTGCTTATAGATGCTAAGTGTGCCTGGGCTGCTTAGAGATGAATGAGGTGTGTTAACAGTTGTTACATCGCCTGTCTGTACTAGGAATGGAAAAGTATAGACTGCACATAAATATAATTCAGATTAAATGTAAATGTCAGGTAACTTTCTTGTCATGCAATTCGGTTATGTTTCTTCAGCAGAATTGAAAGTAAACATCCCCAAAATAACTTTCACTAGTACATATATTACTTTGTCTCCCCCATCCCACCCCACACACACCCCCCCACAAAAAAAAAAAAAAGAGAAAAAACTGTGAGACCATTAATCTTGACAGCTTTTTCTTGGAGCTAGTACAGCAATGTCCATCTAGGTAGTACCAGGTTTTCACTAATGCGGGTTGTGATCACAGGAAATAAGGAACAAAGTCAAACTTGAGCAAATAAACTCCTTGGTATTTATTTGCCTATGTTCCATGCTAATGCTGCCTGCAGTGACAGTCAGAGCTGTCTGAGGAGGTTAAAACATGACAACGGTCCATAGTGGTAGGTGAAAGAAGGCTTCAAGGCTGTGGTAACAGTGAGACCGTACTACAGTAAAGTTAGGAATAACTGGTGTTATTTCGGTGTAGGAGAGAATGCTTATTACTGCAACTGTTAATAAAATTTTGTTGTTTTTTTTTTTTAAGTTTGGTAATTGAGAGAACCTAAAAGTGGTATTTTAATTTTATTCCAAACTTAAACTACTGTGTGGTGACAGGAGTTCCATGCCGGGACGTGGATCTATCAGCACTTTTTCCAATTGTATTACTGAAGCATTGGGTTGATGAAAAGGTTTTTATGTAATACTTAGGGAAATACTGCCATTGCTCTTATGACTTCTAAATGTTCCAGTTAAAAGTTGTTTGAAAAAACTTTTGGCCTGTTGTTTTTGAAACCCTGTGTTGCACTAATTGGATAAATACTCATATGCAGAGTATTGAGATCAATCATGTGTTTGTCAGTGACACATCTTCTTTGTTTGCAGGGTTCTTATTTAAGACTGAAGTAAAAAACAAATGAAGAAACTTGAAAATAATGTCAGGTTTTCACTGTAGCTAAGAGATATGTACAGTACTGATAACTGGTTTTAAAAGTCTTCTCATATGGTTTTTCCAATGTAAAGTCTGAACTTTTGTTGTTTCCAACATGTAAGTTGAGCTTAAGGTAAAATACTGATGATTTGCCAAATGGATGCAATACATAGTTTAACCTATTGTAGAGGCAAAGATTTTATTTATTATCCAACCTTTCTGCTAATGTGTAATGTGTATAACGATACAAGATCAAACAGCAGTCAGTTGTGCCAGAATCAATTTTAAATTTAAAAGATAGTAAACCTACATTTTTCTATCACAGAATCCATTCAGTAAGCATAAACATAAAATAACACTATACATATGATATTCTTAAAGCATGAGTAGATTGCTTTCCAATTGCTGTCATTATTTGGCTGCTTCTTTGCATATCATGTCATGAAAAAAAAATTAATTTTACTTATAGTTCATGATCAGCTGCATCTTCATGTTCTTATAATGTAGTCAAGTGTTTCTTCCCCTATATTGTGAACCTCGTTATGGAATGTTTGAAATAAGAAACATATTCCCCTGTAATATGTTACTTTTCCTTGAGATGAAAACTCTTATGTGTTGTGTCATGTAATTTTTCTAAAATTAAACTTAAAATGGAGGGGAGCAAATAAAAATTCACTTTTAAACATATATAAAGTAAGTAGTAATTGTGAAACTTAAAAGTATATAGTATTTTTATTTAGTATCTTGTCCTGAAAGGAGATAAAACTAGCCCACAATCACAATTCTTTCCAGCAGTTTCTGGAAATATATTCTAGATTATTTGAATTTTTAAACCAAGACTTTAAAAGGTAACTAGTATTTCTTATTGCCTAATTTCGATTTCTTTTTTTTTTTTTTTTTGAATGTAGGTAAAAGGATACATGTTCACTTCAAGTAAAAAGGAGCATGTTCCCAAATTCCTCCAACTTGGGTCGTCCACCCTTCCCTCCGAAACATCAACAACAGAGTAATTTCTTCAATAAGCTTCCTCTAAATATACCACCTACTCTTCTCTCTCACCAGCAAATTATTGATGCTCAGTTTAATTTTCAGAATGCAACGTAAGTACAGTAAGATTTGATAGTGGGGATTGGGTTGAAAAAGAGAGTTAACGGTCTTTTGAAAGAACTATTTCTGTTTACGGAGAATATTTTTCACTGTTTTTAACATTAAACTGCATTAAAAAATAGGAAGGTGTCATGTGTAAATCAGAGCTGTATAATTTCTGTTGGTGACCTGCAAGTTTTAATGCTCTCCTGCATTCCGCATAATGCATGAGATGCCATTGCACTGATTAGATTTAATAATCCACAGTCAGTTTTAAAGATCTTCAATTGTATGTGTTTACTGGGGAAAACAGGGAGGAGATGAGAAGGGAAAGAAACCTTTATTCTTGGGGCTAGATTTGAAGACACCATAGTGTTCTTCAGGCTCTTAAATTTAACTGTACCTTAAGTTAATTTGTTTGCTAACCTCTTCTTACACGTGTGCTGTGAAGAATGACCATGTTCTATTTTTTAATGAAAAATATGTTATATACTGAAATACGTCTTCATTTTGAATAGAAAAGACAGATGTATTTCTTCTAAGAAAAAAATGACAAGACTTGCTGAGTTTCATATTCACTCAAGAAAAACTACCAACCCATAAAAAGCATCTTTGTTATCATATGAATAACAGTTATGGACTGTAGTCTTTCCAGGGCTCTTTTGAGTGGGAACCTTGCAACTATTCCAGCTGTTACACCGCAGCCAATGACTTATGGAAATGGCAGTCCAGTACATATGTCTGATGCCCCCATGTCATTCCGAGGAAGAAAGTAAGTTCTTTGTGTGTGTGAATAATTCTGTAATGTACCCACAGTGAAGCTTGTCTAGTATCAATTTCTTGTCCAACTTGAGTTTTGTTAGAAATTGCAAGAATACTGAATAAAATGTTTTTTGATGAAACAGGCCATGTCACAGCTCTTTAGAGTGTTCATGTACCTGCTTTTGAGAATTTTAGTGGCTTAGTATGTGTAGTTTCTCTTCCAGCAGCTGTAGCCTGACAGAATTGTGACTTTTGTGTTTTAGTACTATAACAGATTGTAGCCTGTGTGTGCTTGACTATAAAAGGGTTTGTCTAAATACTTTGAGTGTTCTCTTCCTGTTAATTTGTCAAGTTAAGAGTAAGACTGCACCCTCAATGTTTTATGGGAATTGTGATTTTTTTCTGATGACACACTAGATGTTTCTCCTGATTTTCTTAATTATGTGATGCTTTGTTTTTCAAATATGAAGTGCTAAATTCAAGCATATGTAAGGTTTTTTTTTTTCAGGAGGAATTTTATGGAAACAGTTTTTCTACTTTTCAAAAAATTAAACTTATTTGAATTTACATAACTTCCTTTGTTACTTTAGTTGCAACAGAAAGAGGAATTTCAGACCAATTTTATTTTCTTTTAACATTCTAGAAAAAAAATCCTTTCTCCTTATCACTTCAGAAATAGTAGGTGATATGTGTTTGTAATTCTGTGATCAGCTGATAGGGAGGAAGCTTTATGTAATCTGTCTTCAGAACTATTTCCTGTATGCTATTTCTCTTCCAGATTTAACAAATGAGAAAATAAGTACAATTAAATATATGTTATTAAGTTATAGTTGAGTATATAACTATCACATGAACTAAATAAGTTCCTGGTTTCGTGCTTCATGCATGTTTTCCGCTTGACCAGCTTTCGTTATGCACAGCTATGGTGTATTAGGAGATTTGCAGTCAACTAGTTAATCCTTAGATCTTGAGTCAACTCTTCTTAAGGTATTTTTGCAGAACATGGGTTCACTGAAGTTCTTCTCAGTCAAAATAGGCTGAAACAGCATTATGTTTTGATTTAACATTACATTATGACTTCCTTTAAGATTGCGGGTAGGTAATGTTATCAGAAGTTCTCTCAAACTTGAAAACTGAAATGATGACTTGAGGTCTCTTCAGTTAAATTTTTATTATTAATATAACTATCTGTCCAGGTCCCCAAACTACTTCATGCCAGCTTTTCTGACTACAAGAAATTTCTGTAGTTTTATTAATAGTTAATTCATTGACACATATGAACATTTGATTTCATGCTTTTTAATGAAAAAAACGTGTGAGTACTCCCATACTGGTTAACTTTATGCAATACTTTATACATAAACAAAACATGAATGTCGTCTCTTATTCTTTACTGTGGATGGACCACAGTATGCAACCACTGGTCAGCTTTCAGTGCAATTGGTTCTTAATGAAGAGTTCAGATGCCAAGGGGCTGTCTGTAAGATCACTGTATGTCTTCAAATATATTTGAATTCCTGTGACAAATGACTTAATGAGGAGATGCAGGCGAGTGTTTGAAAATGAGACAGTAGGTTTATGACCTGTGTAGCTTAATACAATCATTAGTTTGATTTGTCAAATGAATAGTGTTTCTTTTTTGTCCAGCTTACACAGTTTACTGTCTGTACAATTTAAGACACAGACAAATGCTATATTTTGAATGGATATTGTGATAAGTTTCTTTTTCTCCTCTCCCCACTACCGAATTTATTTTATTCATCACTGGGTATTTAGAACGCACAAAACTTCTCACTGCAATCAATGTAAATTGATTTAAAAGAAAAGTATCCTTACATAGATTGTATGTATCCTTTAAAAAAAAACAAACGAAAAGATATGTTGTCACCAAAATAGTATGACCAGCTTTCCAAGCTGTCCAGCGTAACTGAACTTGCCATTTAGGTTTCAATTCGTTAATACAGACACTCTTGTAAAGCAATTGCATCAATTCACTTCAAGGGTAGCTGCACTTTTGCAGTTGTGTGTTTTCTTTTCCCATTCCAGGTTTATTTCATCTAATATCTACAATGGGCATGCCTTTTGTTCTGTAGAATACTTACTTTTAGTGAAATAGTCACATAATTGAGCATTGCTGTTCGTAGCAACTGTCTTTTAATCATAGGTTGGAGCTTGCGAATAGAGGAATTACTGTCTCTTTTTTTTTTTTTTTTCTCTTTAATTTTTAGGAGACTAAGTGAACAAAGTGTTCCACATGATGTCAAACGGCAGCGGTTTCATTCACATCGTTCTGAAACAACTGTAGTTAACCAAGCAGTGCCTTTACCAGAAGAACGTAGATACTCCTTCCCAGGATCAATTCAATCTCCACTGTTCCGTGCACATTACATACCAGATTTAACTGGATGTGTCCCTCCGTTGCGAGATACTTTGTTTCCACGCCCTATAGAAACCACACTGCCTGTGGCCAAAGATAAGGTAATATCTTTCCATGCCTATACTTTACATCTGCCTTCTGAGTAGGCAGGGTTCAATGGTGCTGTGGGAGACCACAAATTTCTGCAACATTCTTTGACAGTGTCATGGGGTCTCTATCGCTGAGCTGTCATTAGAAGGAATATCAATAAATGTAGCTGCCACTATGGTCCTATATAGCTTCCTTGTGCGTGTTTGAGTTTGGAGCATTTTTGGGGGGTAGGGGTGGTGTTTGCTTGTGTTATTTGGTTTACATACTACTGTCAGGAAACCTACATGTCTGCTCCAGGAAGTAGAAATTGGATCATTGTCACATGATTGGGGGGCAGTGATGAAAAAAACCCATCCTAGTAACGTGAGAGAAGCCCTTTCTGAATAAATACAGTATTGGGCCTGTAAAGATGTCCTCTGCCTCTCTTCAGAAGGAGATAAAAGTTACTGTCCTAGCTGTTCTGGAATATAGAAGAGGATGTCTTCTTTACGTGGACATTGGCGTTGGAACTGTGTTTTTTGTTCTTTTTTAATTAAACAAAAAAAAAAGCCATGTAGCTAATCAATCTTCGTACTTTATCTGCACCAATGTGACAGAAGATTTTTTTAGTATAAATATGCCTGTTGATTATAGCATGTAACAGTCTTGTGAAAGAGAAACAGTTAATACCTCCTTCGACCAAAGATCTGACTACTTCTTTAATAGTTTGTGTGGGATAAAAAAAGAAAGCTAACTTAAATCAGTTTTAACACTTCTTTTTCTCCCTATTACTGGTAGGCAAACTGTTGACGTTAAAGTCAGCAGAAGATACCTCTGTTCTTTTACTGCTTATTCCCTGAAAGGCTGCAGATACTGATGAGGCAAAAATTATTTTCTGTGGATAGACATTTTATAAAAGATTGAAAAAATTTGAATTTAAAAACTTTGCAGAAATTTCTTCTGCAGAGTTGTTCAATATGAATTCAAGTGTGGTAAAACTCTAGACAATGGAATAGGTCGTGTGAAATGATGCTGGATTTTTTTTAATGCAGTCTTCTGTGTTTAATGTAGTTGCATCTCTGGCCAGAAAGAATGTTCACTTCTCTGTATCTTTACTTTTTGAATGTGTGTGTCAAGTTAAGTCAGCAGGTTTTGGAGTTGTTTCAAGCATGTCAGCAACAAACCTGTGATTTGAACAGAAAAGAGCTCTGCAGAACAGAACTCCAGAGAGAAATTCAGCGAATTTTTCCACGTATGTTTTGAATTTTATTACTTAATACCAGTTTGAATGTTCTTCAGGTTCGCAGTTCTTCCTTCCTCTTAAACTATGATATGTCACATCAGTTTTTATTCTGTGATTCTTCTATTACAGAGAGCAGACTCTTTTTGGTTGGGTCCTCGCTGAATGGGTTTGGTACTCGTAGCAGTGATGGTGACTTGTGCCTGGTGGTTAAAGAAGAACCAGTAAGTAATTCAAAAAATATATAGTTAAAACAAAGTCTGTTTTTAAAATGTATGTGCTTTTATAAGGCTGGATTCTAAAATGAGAAACAAATGGTCAGATCATTTTAATGTTATAACATATTTTTGCACTCATAATAGCTAAGAACTGTGGGCCCAATAATGTTGCAAATATGAATTTAACCCTATAAACCCTTTAACCCAACAAAACATTCAAAAAGTAAGCATTACCTTCACTCCATAAGTGAAAAAAGCACAGCAAAACAGAGAAGTAAATTGTCTAGAATCATGAAGAAAATTGTTTAGAGAGCTCTAACTCATTTTAGATGCAGGAACAACTTTTAATAAGTACAATTTTTTAATTTAATGATTTAGATTCATAGCCACTGATTTTAGTGAGCAGGCATAAGAAGGAGTTTGATATGCAAAATATGTTAAGTATTTTTGGTGAGAGAAAATGTCTATGAGTACAATTTAGGTTGAGAGAAAAGATGTAACAAAAAAGAAATCTAAATAAAGCATAATTTTGAAAGAATTGAAGCATCATTGAAAAGGAAGGAAAGGACATTTTTTGTATAAGTGGGGCTAGGTTTCCATGAAGTTCTATGATTTGTGAATATCTGATAATTACTTTGCATATTGAATATGAATTGTTCTGTCTGGCTTTTGCCACACTAAATGTATATGTGGACTGTGGAATGTGTTGGTATACATGTTCATGTCTTATTCTGAGAATTAATTTTATTTGACAAGTAAAGCATGCTTACTTCGAACATCTAAATGAGAGATACCAACTTTTTTCTTTAATTTTAATATCATATTTCAGGTAAATCAGAAGACTGAAGCAAGGCATATACTCAGCTTAGTCCAAAAACTCTTCAGTACTAAACTTTGTAAGTTCCTGGCTACAGTGAGGTGGTAAGATTATTGGCAATTCTGGAAGAAGTATTGATGCACAGTTGTAACTAATTTATGTAATTGCATCTTGTCTAGTTTCTAATCACAGTATTGTTTGGAGAAAAGCTATAAATATTTAGTAATGTTACTTATCTTGGTGCTGATGGATAGTAATTAGAAAAACATAACGGTTGCCTTCCAAACTAGTGGACTTCAAGAACGGGTAGCATCTAAAATGACTTTTGAATTGTGGACCACAATTGGGAGCAGCGGGGGGGCGGGGAGTAGATTTCTGTTTGGGAAACTTCTGTTAGTGAACTCTTACTACTCTTGTAGATTGCAGTGCCTTCCTGGGAACAATACTCTTAGGATAAATTTGTAAAATAAGATGTCATTCACAGTAGAATTGATTTTTTGGCAGGGGGGCCTTGATACCAGTAAAATAATGAACTTAGGTGCCTAGTGAAGAAAATACTAAATGTTGACAGTACCAGCACATATAGGAGAAACAGGTCAATTCATAGTTCTTATAAATTGTTGTTTAGACTCCCTTCAGATGAAGAATTCACATGGGCAGTTCTTGACTTAAAGGTGAAAGCCTCCTACTTCAAAGAAGCTTTTGTACCATCCTTTGAATTACAAAAGACCCTGCCATTTATTGATATCAATGACTGTGTCACCCTACTTCTCAGACTTGTGATATATTCTTTGATGCCACTCCTTATATTGCTGTTCTGAACAATCCTGCAGTGGTAAAAGGAACAAACCATAAATTTAAATGCAGACTTCAAAATTTCTTCATTGGCAAGTATGCGTACCCAGATTTCAACAGCTCACTTGAAGAGAGCCTTGATAAATCCATCACAGAATAGGCATCTGATATTTAAAGGCTTATTACTATTGTATATTGATGTTTGCATAAGGAGTCCATAACTTAGTTGGGGTTTGCCTAGGATGCAAGTCATTCCAGTGCATTCTGAGAAACACAGTGATAAAATAGTTGTGTTTTCAGGGATCAGAAAGGGATCATGTAAATAAACTATCACCTTCTTTTTTCAAGAGGTAGTGTTCTGTGACAGAGCTTTAAACCAAGTTTGTTTGGCAGGAAATACGAGTATCAAAGACAAGATGGCTACGTGGAAGCGATCCCGTTTTTGTTTGTGCCATTGCTGATTTTTGATGCTTTCCTAATTTTCTGTTATCTTGCAAGTGCCTTTGGTCAGCTTCATTTAATCAAAATGTTCTTTGAAAGGTGAGGCAGGACAAAACACTGCTGATATTACTGCTCCTGTCAGATTCTTTTAGTTGTGGTATGTGGACCTCTTAGATCATCTCTTCATAATCTTAACATCATCATGGGCATGAATTCCTATACCTAGCCATCTGTCCTTGTGCCTGTGTAGGGATGTTCTGTGGATAGAACTGATAAACAAAAGTTGTTTGAAAATGTTCACCTGATTCAAAATTAAAAGGCTTTGCCATATGGGTCTTTCCATTTGGATTTAGTTCATTTACAAGCTGTAGCTTAACTATGCTAAGGTTCAGTACTTCTGAAACAAGGGGATTGCCCAGTTATTTTGGTTATAGCTTATTTAGGCAAATATAATTGCTGTCATCCATGATTTCAAAATAGCTTGTGGGTTGGTTTTGGTGGGGGCAGGGAGGGAGTTCCCCCAGGCTAGACTTCAGAAGCTAATGGATTCATATGCTTTTTCTCCACCTCTGGGGTAATGATCTTAGCAGTATGTGCTTCAGTGGTGTCCTGTGGGTTTGTGGAGTCAGGTTTACGTGTTTGGAAATGGCTGTTCGTTGTCAGCTCCAGATTGGCTGCTAAGTTCTTTTTTAATGGAACTGTAGTTTTTTAAGTGATTTCCTACCTTCTACTGTCTTAAGTCAGCTGCCACTTAACTAGAAGTACATACATTAAAAGAAAAAGCCTACAGAAATTATAATTCTTTTGAGATGTTACTTCAACTTGAACCAGAATTCTAGATTTGCAACTTTTAAAGGGTTAGCAGTGCACGTATGCTGCTGCCGTCTACAAGCAACTGGAAGATTTGTCTGTACCAAGCTTCTTTAAGAATTGCAATTTCATTCCAACAGTATTCTGTATTTTATTGCATGTGCTTTTTAACAACCTAAAAGGTATGAACCTTCTTCTGATCATTATTTTTAATTTTTGTGCTGCCCAGTTAATACGTATGATGCTATTCTGTAATCTTAAAGTAATCCCTCTTTGACAATACTAGGTCAAGTATTTCCTTCTTTCCTTCTTCTGTAGAAGAAAGACCGCAGCATGTTCTCAACAAGTGTCTGAGCTGTCATTAAACTTACTTCTTTCTTCACACAAGAGAATGGAAATAAACATAGTTTGGGCCAAACATGAAAGCTAACGAAGCATGTGTCAAGATGCAAGAGAAACAAGAAGAGGGAGGAAAGATAAGATGTTATTTAAAACTAAGTTCTTGGGCTGGTTTTGTGAAAGAATAAAAGGACAAAAAGAAATAAGGAGGAGATTTGTGGTATAGGTAGTGTTCTAGATCTTTTTAAATCTTTTTTTCAGATCATTTCAATTCAGAAACTTGGGAAAAGTTTTTTCTAGCTGTGCCTCTCCTAATATCTTCCTCTTTGTTCTTGCACTCTGTGGTGTTCCCGTACATTCCAAAATAAGGGCTGTAAGAAAAGTGTGATTCTCTGCTTACTTCACCTTAATTCCATGATTGATTGGTAAATTAGGAAGCATTCCAAGTGCAGATTAGATCAGTCTCTTTCACAATTTCTTTCTTTTAGGTGAATCATCTTCAGACATCAAATGCCATCTCTTTTATCCTTTATTTACAGTTAACTGTGATTGTTAGATTAGTGTTACATTCTAGGAGGTTTGGGAAGTGGATTCAAAATTTATCTAAGCTCCAGCTTATTTCAGTTTCAGTCTTGCAAAAGGTAACAAGTCTGAGCAAGGAGTTTGAGCCCAGCAGATTTAAAGTCTTAGAGCAGAGGCTTTTCTGTGTTGTCATTCTGCATCTAGAATACTGACTGAAATGAAGATGTGTTATTTTTTTGAATAGTCTAGTCACAGAGTAAAGTAGGAAAAAGCTTCTGATATTTATTCACTGTTTTTGTGGGACATGTTAGTCTTAAAGGTACGTATTGTGTTTCTCCTAGAGTAGAGACATGTAAGGATAGCAGTAATATATCTTCTGCTTCAAAGACTAGCAAAGCATGTGTAACTTTTTGACTTATTTGTTCAGATACCTGCACATATCTATTTTTTACAATATTGGCTAACAGTCCCAGAACTGTACGCTCAAGCCAATGTCTTTTAGAGATGTGAAATACGAAACATGAATTTGGGGTGATAACTGTTACAAGATACTATACTGAAGAGAGTATAATCCAAACCACTGAGACTAAACATCAAACTGATTACTCTCTTCAGAGTTGTCTAGGCAGGATTCATTTGAAAAACAACTTAGCAGTACTGGGTTGACTGGTGTTTACTATCTGAATAAATAACAAAGAGCTTGTTTTCTCTTAGTTATACAAAGAAGTGCAATAGTGTTGAGAGTAGGATATCAGAGTGGAAACCGCCTAACAGTTCTCTAATGGGGAATGTGCAACAGTTAGGACAAGCAAGGGAATGTGAACTCCAATTGGTGACCTTGAAGGACTATGCAGGTATGTGGGTGAATTCCAAACGTCAACAATTAATTCATCCTGTCCTGGGTTGTATCCTTCTAGATTCTTCATGACTCTGGATTCAGACTTCCGTGTTGCCCAGTTTCTCTTTCTGTAGTATAACCATTTCAATGAAAGCAGGCTACACGTGCAGGATGCCAAAGATCTTTTTGGCATATACCATGTTTGGGATTAATATTTTGTACTATTGCTTAATCTTTTATTCTGTAAAAGAAGAGAAGGACTTAAGCTGTCTAATGTGAAATTCTGCATGAGTAAGTTATTTATGAAACAGTGCTTAGTCGTCTTTGAAGTGGTTATATTCTTTTTTACTACAGCTGAAGTGGCATTTGTGACTTTTTCATAGACATGCCCAAAACTGTGGAGCAGCTATGTGGAATTCTTTGTGTATTTTGGTGTAGCCCCTCTGGTCATAGCTTCAGGGTCAAATAGTCAGTTTACTAAGGCACTTACTCAACCTGTATGTATTTCAGAATTCCACATCCTGTGTTTGTAATTCCCTTGTATATATGACAATCTAATGCACAATAGAGATTGTGCTAAGTGTCATTGGGTGTGAGCCAAGAAAGAGGGTACCAGCAGCAGGTTACTGCCTTCTAACATAATCTTTGCTTTGTTTCACCCTGGGAAACAGATTGGGATTATGTTTTGGGATTTTTTTTTTTTCCTTAGCCAACTAATTTGGCACAAGCATCCATCAAGTGTTGGGAGGCATTTGCAGACAAGGATGTGCTTGGAAGTGGATTGCCACTACAATGAGTTAACTTCTGAAGGGCACTTGAGAAAGGCCATAGTGAGGAAAGTTGAATTGCTATGGCATGAAGATAGATACCCACCATTGTCTATCATGTACTGATGTGTTGGGCATCTTTGACTTAAATTTGGTAGTGAAAGGAAAGGAGGCAGAGCGCTCTACACGCCTTGTAGCTTCGCTTTAAGAATGTTCTGGGATGTTGGAGGAGGGATGCTTAGATGCAGGTGCAGCTAGAAAGAGGGGACACTTGTGTAAGTTGTACTAGATTGTACGTTCAGTGAATGTGGATTGGAGTTCTGTAAGATTCTTCCTTTAAAATTAGTAAACTAATAAGATTATCTCTTTATTTTGAGTGCCAGTCTGTGTGTTGCTTAGGATCATACAATGCATTCAAATCCAGATAAAGGATTACCTCAGATCAAATCTGTCTAAATGTGCATAGCCATAAAACACTTTCAAAAAGTCTCAAAAAAAAAAAAAGTAAAATTTGTTTTAATTTAATATTACACAGTAGGGTTTTACCAAACCTGCAGTTGTCATCCAAATGCAATGGAGATGACACTGTTTAATCAAAGTTGCTATCCAAACTGTTAAAAATACCTCTCTTTTTTCTTTTTTTTTCCCCCAAAAAGTGAAGATCAGCTTTTATTCAAGGTTATTTTTAGTCTGTATCACTTCTAGCTTTGCCATACTTATTTATGCTAATTTGAGGTTAATTTATAGAAGCAAGTGTAAAATGTATGATGTTACATATGGGCAAGTTTAAGTGGTCCTAGATTTTGCAACAGAAGAAATTACTAAAATCGTGCTTTTTGCCCAAATTCTATCATGTAACCTATGGGCTCTGCTTTTCTTTGTATTTTCCATTACTTTCTTGGGTGCGTTTGTCATTCAGGATTATGGGCAACTATTAAATATAGTAGTTGAGATATTGTCAAGAATAGGGAATTGCAGATAATATGACTGATGCAGCAGTTTGGGGGAGCTGAGTGCGAAGGTGCAGTTGTGGCACTGTATGAGTCTGGCAGAGCTTAGTATGTTTGGGTTTGGATGGTCTGGCATTGAGGCTGTGTGTCTATATGGTGTGGATAATCATCTGAGGTGCAGTCCTGTGATTGTGTATTTATTGCATGTCCTATCACCATTAAGGCAAAAGGCAAATAAAGCTTATCCCATCTTTGATGGAAAGTGTAGTCCTGTTTTCACTAACAAATCGAGAGGAAATGTATTTCTTGGTATGTACTTTATCAGTCAAATAAACAGTTTTTAAAGGAAGTTTTAAGCATAATCAGTGCATAGTGAAGACACAGGTATGTTAATATTTTTTGATCAGGAAAATGCATAGTTTCAACTGTAAGCAAACTAGACATGATAAAACGTATGCAGCTGATCACGTGCCTGTTGCTACAATGTAGTGCTGGGCTTAAGTGTCTGGCCATCCTGGATGGATATGTTCTTGCTCCCTTCTTTTTGAATCTTAATTATAACTATTCAGGATTTCTATTACAAGTACTGCTTAGTGAAAGCATTGTAGAACTGCATTCGTTATGTTCAAATTTCTTGAATATACTTCCCACAGAAAAATCTTCCACTAATGTTTTTCTTTAATGTTTCGTGCGTGTTTTTTTTTCCCCACACTTTCCTAGATTGTATTTTTGCTACAGCTGCTAGAGGTTACTTAGTTTAGCACAACCCTTCTGAGAATATTTTTGCTAAATTTAATAAGCTACTGTTTGCTATAAATCAGCCAGACTCCACTTTAGGATCTTCTTCTAAGATCAGCATCTTACATGATACTTAATTGCATATTTTTCTCCCTTTCAGCAAGCTACATTGAGCGACCTCAGCTGATTCGAGCAAAAGTGCCAATAGTGAAGTTCAGGGATAAAGTCAGGCAAGTATTCTGTTCAACATCATTTTTTGGACTCTGAGATGGGAAAGTACTCTATCTATGTACTGTCCGTATGAGTAGTCCCACTGAAGTCATGCTTTGTTTATTTGTGTTGTACTATGTATTGCAAATTTGTACAGCTACTGTGCAGTGGCAGTCAGCTGACTTCCTTGATGGCCTGAAACACCTCTTGTGGTTGAGAAGCTGTTTAGTTTCTGTGATGTGAATTAGTAGCAGTATATCATGTAATTCTGTGGATTATTTGTACATAGTGGACTCCGGTTGACAAATGGTTCGTGACAGAAAAACAACGGTGGGAAGAAAACTGTTGGAAAGATAATTTTGCTTGCTCTGAGCTATTGAGCTACTTAAGGACTAATTCACAGTGTTTACACTATACAAACAACACTAAACCAAACTTTAGTTTCTTGTGATGACGACCTTGTTTTCTTGATTAAAAATTTTTTGTTCGTTTTAGAAGAGTATATTCTGCTGGTCTTCTAGGGAAGTATTCTGTGTTTAACAAAGTAGTATTGCATGTTCTATTCACAGTGTTAGGTGCTAATTTTATGATTTTTTTTTTTAGAAAGGGGAAGTAATTTGAGAGAAGTGGTCATGTTCTATGTTATTGTATTCATTGTATCTTCATTATGAAGACATGAAAATGAATAATCAAGAGGGATGTACTAGGACAGAGAACAATGTATTTCTTACTGCGTGTGATAAAAGGATCTGACAGAGGAAAAAACTGTGCAAAGCACTCAAATTGGTTGGGAGTCTGAGTAATGTTCAAATCTTCCTATATTTATGGGCTTAGATTTTGTAAGACTTATGTGTATCACTTTAATGTAATGACGTAGCTTGACTATTCTTTGTAAATAAGACTTCGAACAACTCTTTTATATCTAACTATCTTATCCTGCCTATACACTTCTACAATTTTGCACCTTGTCTCTGTCTTTTAAAAACAAGCCCACTTCTCTGGCCTCTCTTCATAAAAGCATATCACAAGGTGCTTTTATCACAATATACCTTTATCAGGGCAGAAACCCTGCTGTGATAGAAATGAATCTGTCATGTTTACTATTTGAAATAATAAATATGCATTTAAGCTTTTCTTGCATCTGAGATTATATAACACTTGTTAGGGTTTTTGCTTTATACTTTTTTTTTTCATTTACACCTAATCCTGTATTTACTTCTGTATACTCACGTACCTTTTAAAAATTTGAATAATTTTTATCTAGGAACTTTCTCCTCTAACAGTACAGAAGGTTGTTTCTCCCATGCTTTCTGAAAGTATTAAAGTTGTCAAGCTAAAATATAGCTACATTTAACAATACTAGTCTTTTCATAGGTACACTAAATGGTAAATTCCTGGTACAAATATTGAATAAATCATGGAGTTATAGCAAGAATATTTTTTTCCAATTTAAAATCAGAAAATAAACTTGAAAAAGAAACCTTAAGTATGGAAGTGATTATGTCAGAAGTTTGAAGTCTTTGTAGACACTTATAGTCCATACTACGGTCACTTACAAAAAAAAGTAACAGTCATGATATTCATATGCCTTACAGACAGGATTTACAGAATTCTTTATTTCCTACTAAATCAAAGTATAATCTTCTTAGACTAGAAGCTGCCCTTTACATTTTCAGAGGAAAAAAACAGTACTGTTCACCATCTGGTTTCCTGTGTTGTTTTTTTTGAAAATGGGAGTGGGGGGATGACATGACTTTGGGTTAGTTTTTTTTTTTCTCTCTTTCCAGTTACTTTTCTCTTACATAACCTGTCACTTCCACCCATGTTTTGTCTTTTTATTTAAGCATCTGTCTCTTTCCAGTCTCTTATCAGCCTCTGTCTTTTGTAGGCTCATACGTATATATTCATGCACACTCATTCATTTTTTCACAGAGGTCTTGAAAAATGGATTGGCTATTCTGTACCCAGGGCATTAAGCTTGTTTTAGCCAAAACCAGAAACTAAACATGACAAGCTTCCTGTGAAAGCCAGTTTTCTTGATGCCTGGCTGGGAGGAAATGGTAGAATTCAATGGGTGGTATCTCTGCATCTAATTTGTTGCCAATGGTCTGTATATACCTGAAAATTGCCATTTCCCACTTACTTTGATTTGGTGAATGAGAAAGCATTTGGTTTGTTTGTTGTTCTTTTTCATCTTAAGGAGTTTTTTAGTGCTATAACAGTAAGGGAAGATCCATTGCACTTAAAGACTTACTACCTATTTTTTTGGTAGTCTTTCCCAGGAAATAATTCCAATGCTGGCTCTGCTACCAGACAAGCCTTTGAGTAATTAACAAGATATCTGTACTACAGAGGATGCAAAAGTTTCCTTTTCTGCTACATTTGATGTGCAGTTGACTCTTTTCCTCTCCTTTAGTGCTTTTCGTAGAACTTGAGTCCCAATAGTAGTAAACCTTTTCCAGCTGCCATAATTGCAACATCTATTAAATGTGCGTATTAAAGTACAAAATAACTGCAGTAGAACTTGCTTAACCAGCATCTGCTGAATAGCAATCTTGTCAATTGGAGTTAATTGGAATTACACATGCAGCCTGACATATTTATTTATTATATTTACACATACAACTAATATTCTTACTGGTGTTTATGCTTAGTTTTACAACTGTCAAGCAGTCGCTCAAGCTTGTTTATTTCCTGTACGATTATGTACTATGCTCTTAAAACATCTAAAAAGTCATGCTTGATATTAATTCAGGTTTAAAATGATGTAATATTTTTGATGCAAAGAATGTTTTAATGTAGTTAACGATGTCAAAAACCTTTTGTAGGCATCAAATTAATTGTGTTTTATCCAGTTTAATAAACTCCAGGTCCATGTTCCCCTTACAATAATTCAAGAAAATCCAAAGGAATATTCAGGCAAACAAATGCTATGTGAATGAGACTTGGATATATAAAATGGAAATAGCTGTACATTGCAGACAGCTGCTTCTTTGTCAATAATAGGCTCTTCTTGTGAGTAACAGTGTTGCTATAGCTTATTAACTATGAATTTAATATCGTTTCTTGAGTACTGTGAGTAGTTAAGCTTTATATGCAGTATGAAATTCAAACTTCGGGGCAGGGTGTGATATAAATAAAGCAAGTAGTGCTTGTTTGCCTTGTTCTTATTGGCTGTTAGCAGCACGAAACAGTTATGAAAATTGTTTTATCACAAAACATGCAATGTTTACTAATAAGCAGTTTTCATTTCAAAGTGCTTGCTGATTATCTCTGACCATAATTGCAGAAAAGAGATTCTTACTTTTTGATCTCTTCCAATTCTCCTTCTCAGTTCATTGGCATGATTTCCTAATCTGATACCTCACGGAATTCTTCCTGGCATCAAAAGTTGTTCATAGTAAATCATGTAGTGCAAGTCTAGTTTGGAGAAAGATTCATTAAAAATCCAAAACATGTTTGATATACTAAGTTGTCCTAAGGTCTAAATCTGGATCTACATGTATTCTTTATGTAAAACGGTTACATTTTTGTAACAATGGAATTCAAGTCTATAAGCAATTCAAGTATTATAAACAAAACCAGAGTACAAATCACAGCATCAAAACTCTGAAGAAAGTTTCTAGAGTATTATCTTAAAGTTCCATTTCTTCACCTCTGTCACTAAGTAGGTAATAAATATTCTGAAATTGAATACCATGATGCTTGATTCTTTTTTTTTCTCCTCCCCAATAGCTGTGTGGAGTTTGACTTGAATGTAAACAATGTTGTAGGAATAAGAAATACATTCCTTCTGAGAACCTATGCATACAGTAAGTTTTTAATGCATTTTCTTATTTCTATATAATTTGGTTTTTAAATCTGTATTTTGGTATTGATAGACTATTAAAACTCAGTTGAATATTTTAGGTTACTATATAAATATAAAAAATTACCTAATGAGCTGCGTGAGATAGCTTTAAGATAACTTCTTGTTGCTCACTTTAAATACATAGAGAAAACTGATATAACAGCTAGGCATGTTTTTAATTTAATATTATAATATTCAGAAGATAACAAAGATTCATCATGTTAAGGTCCACATACCTGCTGCGAGGGCTGCTTCAGTATTCTGCAGATAATGAGATCATTATACTAATGATTATCTAGTGGTACAACCTCCAGTTTATTTCCTTACAGCCACAGATAGGTATGTGTGGCTGATAGCTAGGTGTTGTCTGTATGCTGTTACTGAGTCTTTCCTTGGAAAATCCAAGTTTTTATACTAACCCCGAAACAAAACTGGTTTGTGTCTCCTCAGGAGTTTGCATTTTAGGGAGGGATTGTGAAATAGACTTCTGAAGGGAAATTAATAAGAAAAGCACTCTTAGTGCTAAACTAAGGTTTTCTTACTTAGCATCACAATGTCATTTGGCAGATAAATACATGAGAAGTGGACCTCAGGCTAATTCTTCTCGGCCATTGCAGTTTTTCCTTTACCACCTTCTTCAGTTCTTGCATACAGGAATTCCTTTTTATTTAGGGTAGGAAGTTATCAGTAGAAGTTACCTTTACTAGTTAATTTTTACTAATATTTCAGTCGGAGTGGTTTCAGTGTTCCATATTCATGTTACTAGGGGAGTCTACAACTTGTCCTGGATCAGCTGGTTAACTGTAAATTCTTCATACATCTAGGAAGGTGTATGCCTGGAGAAGGATTTCCTTCCACGCATAAAAAGGTTAGGGAAATAATCTTTGTCATTCACAGCTACAGGTGAGGGGTCACTTCAAGTCTAATGTTGATATAGTTGTTCCTGACTTCTGCCACAGATTTCCCTTATTCCTCTCAGCAAATCACTGTAGGGCAGACAAGAGTCCAGATGTGAAAAGAGCAGTGCAAGGGGTCCTAGTGTCCCCACCTTTTTTTCAGTTCTGCCTTACTGCCCACTTTTGTAAGGCCAGCAAAATTAACTTTATGTGTCCTGTTGAAGGATAAATATTGTTATTTTCTTGAGGTCAAGAGTGAGTTAGTAGCTAAGGGAGACTCGTGATTGAAAAGATTACCTCTTCGATGTGCTAGACCTTTTTAAATAGGCAACCTGTATCAAGCATACTCTGTCTTGTCGTCTTTGGACCAGAAAACTCTCAGGTGGCATAAGACAAAACAAAAGTAAATGGAAACTTCTATCAGACAGTCTCTTTACATACTTTTAGAAGTCATATCAACCAGGGTGGATAGCATTAAAAGTATTAGGCTGCTGACTTAAATTTGTGGCTGAAGGGCTTCACCCTGCATGGGAGCAAAAAAAGATGAAATTACCTCTCAAGTGGAAGATGTATGGGTCTCTTTGTTCCATTCGAACAAATTAGATGCTCAAGCAAACAAGAGACTGGTTATCTTAGTGAGCATGATAAAAAAAAAAAAATTCATAAATATTTCTGTGGATGCTCTTGTGTCTTTTTTGAAATCAGCCCTTCTATGTTGGTGCATAGGTGCTGTAGAAAACATCAAAGATGATATGGCAAAGTGAAGCAGAATATCCACAGAAAATGTAGGTAGATGAAGCAGAGCTAGAAACCGAAGTCTGTGCTGTTGTGTTATCAGTTGTTTGCCTAAGGAGGCATGTCTGCAATTAAATTGGCAATTGATGGTAGGTATTTTTCAATTATTGGAAGCTTTGAGCAAGTCACATTACTGAGCATTTTCTTGAGAGGGTAGCTTGTTGACTGATGAAAGAGTATCAGGAAAAGGTTACTGGCCGTGTTGCACACTATAACTTTGTTATATACTAATTACAGGCACTAGCAGACAGAAAATCTTACCTCAGAGTAAGGTTAACTAAAAAGAGATCTTTTCTACTATGACACACACACACAAAAGAGTCCCCTTTGGAATTTGAGCCTATTTGCATTTTCCTCTCATGGAAAAATCCTATTTCAGTTAGTGTGTGTTCATATGATGTCTGTACAGTAATTCTTCTGCATCTCACAGTTAGTGTACTAATAGTCGTATTTTTTTAGTTCAACCACTGGTGAATAATGTTGGGATTGAGGTGACTGGTTGTAAAGAGTTTTGCTGTTTCTAAGAGGTCTCCTAGATCTAGGACATTCATGCTGAGAAAAAGAGTACCACTTACAGGGGCACATGTGCTGAACCACTATGAACAGGTTGTGAGAAAATCACATGCTTGATAGGATTTTCAAAATAACAGACAGTGCCCCAACTGGTGCTGTTGTAGGATGTCTCTTGCCCTGGATGAAGTGATTATGTATTGATATATTCCTGTCCTGATGTGCAGAATACAAAACTTTGCATAATGTCGTCAGGTTAGAAAAGATACTCCAGAACATATAAGGCATTGTAAGGCCATCATAAGGCATTTGACTGAAGTGATGATCTGCTTCCACATATCTGCAAATAATAAATTAAGTACGTTGCAAGGTCCCTAGGAGGTGGTGGTGAGTGACGTCTCCCTACAACACATTACTACCTTAATTAGAAGGCTATCTATATTCCCCAGAAATACGGAAGGGCATACCTGGAATATGACTGTATTTATGTCTTTCCTGATGAAAAGCATATGTCTTGATTTAATGAGTTATTGTATCTAACATCTCATCTTCATAAAAAGCTATTGAGGACAAGGCAAATTTAAAATTAATGTTTGTATGCAGGAGTTACTGCTTTTGTGGATCCTGAGGAAAACTTAAGAATGAGCTCTGTGTCCTCCAACCAGGAGAATTCTTTTCCCTGCCCTCAAAGTTTATATAACCTTAAAAAAAAAAAAAAAAAAAAATTAGATGTGGACTGTCCTGGCAACAAGTTAATTCAGGGAAAATTAGTACAATGAACTGGAGAGAACTTAAAAGTGGGATGTGACACTGCTACATTGACTGATGCATCCAATTTTGTCTTATCTGCAAGTTACTTGGCATACCCCTTGTAATGTGTCTATGGATCTTACTACTCAAAAGACTGTTTTCAAATGCAAGTATTTTTTTCTGATTTTTATAAGATGGATAGTAAGTTGTAGAATAACTAAGTAAATTCGGTAAAATGGTTGCAAAAGGTAACCTTATAACACAAGAGTATCATGTTGATTAAGGAGGAACAAATGTTGATTGATTGCTGTCTAGTTAAATGTGCTTTTTTTGAGATGTATTTATTTTACTTGCAGTTGAGAATCGAGTTCGTCCTTTAGTGCTTGTTGTTAAGAAGTGGGCGAGTTTTCATGACATAAATGATGCCAGTCGTGGTACTTTAAGCAGCTATAGTCTTGTATTGATGGTTTTGCACTATTTACAGAGTAAGTATTTTTTTAATGTGTTGAAACTGTCCTTTTTAAGTTCATATTTGTGTTGTTTTCCTCTTTAATAAAATTAAACACCAGCAGGAGTCATCTTCCACACAGAAAAATCTGAAAATAAAGTGGGTTTACTCCATTTCCTTAGTGCTGCATTTTTCTTTAACAAGTGGACCTCTTCTCTGGAGGCAGATTTACCAGCTTTAAAAAGGTGGGCCAGGGGCAGGGGGGAAATCAATGTACCTGCAGGATACTGTATGACTATAAAATAAACTCAAGCTGTAGTTAACAGAAATCTACCTTTTAACAAAGGGAAAAACCTAAACATAGTAATTTCAGTGGTTTTTTGTTTGATTTTTGGTTGTGGTTTTGGTTGTGTGTTTTTTTGTTTTTGGTTTTTTTTTTTTTAATTTGGGAACTTCCCAGAAAATTCAAAGGGACAACAAATGCTGTGGGGTCATTTTTCTGTCTTCTGGTGAGTGAAGGACTGAACGTGGGGGACATGTATATGCAAGAATGCACTACCATGTGGTTAGATTTTTCCACTGATTACTGTCTTCTGTACGGTGACAGATGTCGAAGACCATTAGAAGTTGGGATATTTGACTGGAGTCGCAGTATCTTTTCTTGTGACTTCAATATATTGAAACATTGAACACCTGTGTGGAGCTGGGAGAGCTTTGCCTGAGAAACTAAGGATCGCTGTTGAAAATTCACAAAACCCATGCAGTCCAGAAATGTTTTCAAGGAATAGATTGAAATGAGCTTATCCCCCTATTTCTTTCTTTCATTAGAGGAAGTCTATATTTGTGACTTTTGTAGTCTGCAATTTTTGCTTAAGACTTAAAGATTATCATTTAACAAATCATTTAGCTCAGTTTGAGTTTCTTCGTTCTTTATTGGGAGATAAGTGGCTTCAGAAAGGAAGGCAAGGAACCCCTGAAGTGTATATCTTGTGGAGTAACATGCCTTTAGAAGTATTTTCTTAATTCCTGTCAGTTCATGTATACACTGTGTCTTTTGTTGCTTGTATTCATTCTACACCTTTGTTTTAATTTTTTCGTAACATGCTGATTATTCTCGTTCATGTTATTTTAATGGCAACAGGTTCTTAAGATTTTATGATCATATCTGTGGACAAATTGTCTAGGCTCTCATTTTAGACTTTTACCCTTTGTCCGTTTGTGTAGGTTTTAATTTTTTTTTTTTAAATCAGGTAGAAACAATGTTTATCTCTTCTGACAGCTTGTTTGGCCTGGAATGTAGATACTTGCTGTAGAGTGGGTAGCCAACTATTTATTAGTTTCAAGATCACGCTACACCCACTCTGTACTAGGGTGGAAAGCTTTTTATGATAGTTGACTCAAGCTGGTGGCTTTCTTTCAGCTGAACGGTATCTGTAGTACAGGACGTAGGAGGGCGTTTTGTGTATTTGGGATCCAGCTGGCTGGGTTACTTCTGAATTCTTTGATGCCCATACTGTATGCTTGTTGTTAATGTACCAATCATGAGGACAGTAGGACATAAGCTAGTCTATCCAGTGACTGTTTGGTTTTTTTTCTCTGCATCTACTATAGTGGAATTCCATAAATTTCTTTGTTTCTGTGGAAAGAAAAGAAAATGGGGCCAAGTCTGTTGTCACAGCTCTGAAACAATACTGTAGGTGACCGAGTATGTCAGTGTAGATCCTTAATATACACCAGGGGAAAAAAATCAAACAAGAAGTGTTGATTTGAGGAGATGACATGAAATGAGCTTAAAAATCCCGAAGTGATTATTAGATACAAGATTGAAAATTTTGGGAACTACTGGATGTGAAGATTGCTATGCAAAGGTGAAGCACAAGCAGAAGAGGAGAAAAAATATCTTTACATGGTTTAGCAATTAGTGACATCTTAACAGTGACTTGATAAGCATTTGATAGTGTTACACTTTTAAGGGAAACAGGCCTTTTCGCTTGGAAATTTGTTCTCCAGATCTGTTTTCATCGTATCGCAGTTACTCTAGAGACTTGTGTTGGGTGCAGTGTGCAGTCATGGATAGCCAATTACTGAGCTGTGCATAAAAGTAAAGCACAAAAGGGAAGAGAGTAGGAGTTACAAGGAAGTATAAATGTGTAGGCTTGCCAGAATGTTAACAACCATGCAAGCATGAGGGCATTTGCTGTAGTCATTTGTGGCAGCTGCCACAGCTGTCTAGGGAAGGGGAAAAAAAAGTTCAAATAATCTTTTTCGTGCAAAACTGATCAGTCAGCTGCCTCGGAAGGATCAGCAGTCCACAGACCAAAGAGGAGCCTTTTACCTGTGCTTCATCAGCCTTTTCTGCTAAAAAAGGCTGAAGTGTGGACATGTATCTAGCACCAGCTGTTTAGATTCTGATGTTTTATTCATGCAAATTTTAACCTTTTCTTTTTCTTTTCATTTCTGCTACATGCATGTGATGCTACTGAAAGTAGCTTATGTCCTAGTCATAGAATTTCTAATAGAGCTTTTGTTGATGTTACTGAGGAGGGAAAAGAAGAAAAAAAAAAAAAAGCTTTCTTTTGCAGTAAATAGTGTTCCTGTCTTCACTAGGCAAATTTCTTTCCTTTACTACTTAACCATTTCCATATTCTTATACTCATGTGGATGTCTTTGGACCTAAGGTTAGTGTGGCTTGAGTTTATTTTGTAGATACATCAGTGTCTTGTACATGAACCTCCCTCCAGGTAACAGGTCTAACTATCTTGTACAGTAAGAAAAGGAAAACTCATGTGGCGAATGCTAGTGGTAAGTGGTAATTTTTCCCTTAACTCCATCCTCTTAGTATAGCATACAGACCCAGATAAAATATCTTGATTGCTTGTATTGCTCAGATTTTGTTGCATTTTATTTTAGTGTGGTAGAGAACTGGAAATTATCCAAGATGTTGCAGAAATAAGATGCTCTTGCATATTTTTAAACACCCACAAACAAAATAAAAATATTACTAAAGCAGCTGTGATCGTATTCTTAGCAATCCTGCTGTTTAATATAGTATACTCTTTGAAGATACCCCGAGCGTGTTCTCAGAATTCTGCTGTTCTGATTCTTAGTCCCTATGGAAGAACGATTTTGTAACATCTCATTCCCTGTGAGATCTTGTCTGAAGGGTGAATTAAGTTCCAAGTCAAAGTCCTGTGTGCTGAACTTAATTATCATTCTCCCTAGTGAATGATGTAGACAAATTAAAAAAAAAAACAAAACAAAACATGCTGAAGACATGATGTTAAAGCTTTAGTATGAGGAGTGCTCTAACAGTTCTGTACCTGTTCTAAGGCTTGAGCACGATGTGAACACTTTGGGATTTTTTTTTCTATCTGTAGGACCAGCTAAACTGGCAATAAGTTTTTTCCCTGTTACTTGTATCGTGCAATAGATGCTTTCCCCATCCATGACATTCATAAAAATTACAATTGTTTAGTTCATTTTGTGTTTGTTAGTATCGTTAATGTCTGCATAATCTTTGTAACCTGTTTGCCATTTAGGAGATCAGCTAACAGCATTAGACTGTATTTATGTATTTTATGGGGATTTTGCTAGCAATGCCTACTAAGTGTGTTGGGCACTTTATCTTTAGGTTTCTTTTGGAGACTCAGTATGTAATACTTTGCAGCTGAAGAATGTGTACTTTTGCAGTATCTGAAGACTTCCTATGCTGTGATAGAATCATATTGTATTAGATATAGGAAGAAAAAAATGAGTGAAGCTCTGATTTTTCCTTTAGGGGATCTAGATGAGTTTCTTATAGCCATGAATTAGTACGAGTTTTAAAAGTGAAGTCGTACCCAGCTGCTGTAGAATTTTTCATGTCTTCTACAAACAGTAGTATCTTAGTAACAGTTTCCCTTAGCTGAATTAACTCCTTATACTACTATATACAAAATACAGTAATAGAAAGATTCGGTGAATAATTTTTATTTTACAAAATGCATGAAAGTGAAGTTCTTGATAGATGTTTTTAAGATGGAAATTCAGTCCAACCCTTTGGTGTAGTTGATACAATATTGTTTCCTGTGAATTACATGAATCACAGCAACTTTAAACTTTTTTTTTATAGCCCTACCTGAACCCATCCTTCCATCCCTTCAAAAAATTTACCCAGTAAGTGTTTCTTATGAATTTACTACATCATATATGTGTATGAAGCTGCTTATCTAAAATAGATAAATTCTTAAATATAATGAATTAAGTTAAACGCAGTCTGTAAGCCTGGTCATTGATATACTAAACATAAGCGTGAAAAAGGTTATTTGCTGCTTTTGATCGTTTCTTCAGTGAAAAGAGTCTGCTATATATGAGATTTCACACAGTTTGAAATGAGTGGTAGTGAGAGCTGCTGACCTAATTCTCTTTATGCTGGCCTGAAAATATCCCTGTGTCATCTGTAACTTTCTGATTCTTATTTCTTAATATGTTAAGTAGTGTTTTTTCCATCCAACTGTGGCGTTTCAGAATTCCGTACCTTCCCACAGCTGTTGAGTTGCCTGATATTTCTGGGTGCAGAGAGTGAATGATACATGTTTACTAAGGAGGCTTTTGAGGCCTCACAAAATTGGGCTTCAGTCCAACAAGAAAATGCCTTTTTGGGACTTTGCTGTTACGTCCAGATCATACTCTGTTGATTTCCAGAGAACTCTATGAATTGGTATGCTTTGATCCTCTGCAGAATTAGGGCTGTAATTAGTGAGAATTAATCTAAGGAAGATTACCTAGAAGTAAGAGCTATCCTCCTAAATATTTGTCTGGGGACAAAAAAGCTACTGCTGAATAATTCTGTGCTATAACTTATTTACAAAAATTCCTCAATTTCTTCCTCCTCACCTTTCTTCTCGTGTCACTTTTAAAATTTTTCATTATTCATAGTTGCTATAGTTTGGTGTCCCTGTCTATGTATGCTTTTTTACTGTTGCTGATAATTGTGCTGAGGTAGTATCAGAAAGCCATTCTTTCTTTTGCATGTATTTCCTATAATGCTGAAATGGGAATATTTGATGACACTGGGAGAAAATACTGTGGTGTCAGCCATTTGGGGTAATTAGGATAATAGAGATGCAGCAGAAAGCTTTGAGCTATAGGACACTGCAGTTTTATTTCTATTTTGTAAACCTGCTTAGGCATACCTGTGCTAAATTTTTAGGGTCTTTATTTTTTCCTCTGATTTTTTACTGTGCTTATATACTTTTTGATTTCTTCATTGTTAGTGCTCAAAAGCATTTGAAGCTGTTTTTCATTTCTTGTACACTTAGCTTTATCTGATGGGTTTTTTGAATTGCTGAATTTGCTAATTATGTTTGCTTAAAGCTCATATGCTGTATATTTTAAGTTTTGTGTAGCATGTAATTTAAAGAAAACAACTGTAAGAATTGGTAACTTGACTCCTTTGTAAAAATTATGCAAACACTTATATTTGTAGTGTTTGAACTGTGTAAAGGCCTTCAGAGTGCTATACTAATATTAATGGCTTAAATGATTAAAGCAAAAGTATACTATAAGCTGAAAAATCTAATGAATTTGTACTAAATGCAAGGGTTTCTCTTGTATTGTGTGAAAGTGGTAAATCACTTGCAGGTTCCTGTGTTTCTAGAACACTGCTGTAAAAATAACATCTTTTACCCTGTTTCAATGTAGATTTTTTTGTTGTTGTTGTTGTTGTTAGTTGTCTTACCTTTGGAGGATGGACTAAGTATTCTCTAATAAAATTAGAGAATTTTATTGCTAATAAAATAGAATATTTTATACATGCTTACTATAAAACCAACTCAAACCTATGGATTAAGATTAAAAAAAAAAGACACTACAAATTTGCAAATATATTTTTGGTCTACTGTCTCCATTAGGAATTAATTGTTTAAAAATTACGAAAAGTTACAATTTCTGAATACTGATATTGCAAAGAAATTTAAAATGAAAATGAGAAATACACCAAAACAGTTCTGGTCTTGTAGCTTGCAGTAATAATTACAAAGCACGGGCAAATGTCAGTATCCAAAGAAACCATACGTTTTTCTTGTGGTTGTAGCTGGTGAAAGCTGTGTCTCCATCCCAATACTACACATAAATACTGCTTCTCCCCTTCTGAAACAAACCACCCTACCTACAATCTGTTTGGTTTTTTTTTCAAAATCAAATCTGCAGCTCTTTCTGCAGCTTTGAACAAGGAAAACAAGCACTTTGAAGGAAACTGCTTGTTTAAGCACTTTGAAGGAAACTGCTTGTTTTAAATTGTAGGTGCCATGTAAAAGAGATACGCTTACCTTGAGCGAGAAACAAAAGGCAGATTCTGTGACTCAGTGTATCCCTTACTGCAGAAGGGTGAGAAGTCCTGGAAAGCCACCAGATCTGCCCACCTGTGCGTTCTGTTGCTATGGTGGAGTCTCCAGCTGGCACTGAGCTGACGTGTTTTGCAACCACTAGGTTAGAGGGAGTATTGGACCACACCAATGTGGGTTGGATTCTGCAACTTCCTGCTCCCCCCAGCCAGGTGGGGTAGATAAGAGTAGCCCACAAATGTGTTGATCAGTTCTGAAGTCTATATAGAACTTGCCTCCGAGTCAGGACTTCTGCAGATGAGCTCTGGAGAACCTGTGGTGTCTTAGTCCATTATGGCTTCTAGTTGTTTTGCCTGTGTGTTTGCCAGAGGTGAACATTGCTGCAGCTGGGAGTCAGAAGGGAACTTGTGCCTGAGTACCCAGTGTTCCAGAGCAGCCTGGCGTATTAGCTTAAATCCAGATGGAGGTGGGTCTCCACTAGTGCTCTGGATTGTGAACTTTGTGGATTCTAGCATGCACACATTCTTGTTTCTGCTGTCTCAGCTTCATAAGCAGTCATATCTTGCAAAGGGCAGGGCAGAAGATGGGATGGTGCTTACTATAGCTCCTTCATGCACAGGAGTCAGTCCTTGGACAGACACGATTTGCTTCACTCTTCGAGCTTTTTTAAAGTATAAACATGAGTTAAATGTCCATTTGTAAGGGGAAGGCTATTTTTTGTGTGTGAATATGGATACCTATCAAAAATGGGAAGATGCTATGCTGATGTTACCACTGTAAACTTTTTTGAAGGAAGAATCTTGTACAGTCAGAGTTAAACTCATTATACATAAAGATATTCAAATGTAAAGATTTTTTGATGTACGCTTGTGTTCCTTTCCAGTGTGTAAGGTGGAATGAGAATATGTGTAAGCATTATGTAGCTTGAACATGAAGCACGTTGCTGAATGCTAGTGTTTCCTTGAGAAATCGGCCAACCAAGGTAAAGATTAGAGATCTAGGAAAAAAGACTTTGGGGTCCCTTTTTCTGGGGTATTTTGAAATAATGGATAGGTCATTTATATTTGTTCCTCAGTTAGATCCTGAATTTTTTTTCCATTTCTTATGACGGCATGAGGCAAAGACACAGTAAGCAAATTAGAGACTAATTTTAAAAGAAGCTGAATTTTTTGCCTTCTAGAGCAAGTTAAGAATGGAAGGCTTAAAGGGAGGGCCTGCTTGAAACTAAGCTAGTTTGAAGGATGCGTTACAATTCTGTTTTATTACCAACCTCCCTTATGTGTAGAATCTATAAGCTATACCTTGTTCTGTTTAGTTATTCCCCAAGTCCCTCTGGCAGGAAGAAAAGTACTGTTATCCCTGTTTTACAATAGGTGAATGGGTGTGGGTTGAGGCTAATGGATTTTCATGAGTTGTCTGTGGCAAAGCAGAAGAATGAGCCTGGGTATCCTATGGCTGGTCTGACCTTGTTCACTGGACACTGAGTGATTGCTTTGTTAAGAAATGACCTTAAACAAACTACATTATTGGTTATTGATATATTGAATATTGGTATATCTTGACAGAAGTTTTCATTAAATCTTCCCCATACCCAATTTGAAGTAATAATTTGGTTTTACATGTACAACTTTCTAACCTGGTAATAGCAATTTCTTCCGTAACAAATTTTCTGTATTTCAGAAAGATGAAACACTTTTTTTTTCCTTCTACATGTGGTGATCAGCAACTCACAGTGTCTAAAAAAATAAGTTGACTAACAATATCAGAAACATGTGATTAACAGTTTGCTTTAGTTAGTGTAAAAAATATTTTCTTCCAGAAAAGTAATGTCAGTCATGCTTTCCATTTTGTAATACTTAGTTGTCTTTTTAAGAGTCATTTTCATAGTGGTATAACCACTAAAACAAGTGGAGATGGGAATTATTTATACGTGTGTCTCTTAAACTAGATGGTTGGGGTTTTAAATGATTAGCTGCTATAGACTGTAACTTGCATTTTTACTAGAGCACTTGTATAGAATAATATGTGTTTATTTTTTGCAGGCAAATGCCTTTCTGAGTAAGGAAAACTTTGATTTGCCTGACCTTTGTGAGGCAAGCATATTTAATATACGTGGTAAAACTTGGAACTGCAGGTTTCAGTTGAACTTGCTTTTGAAAAAAAAATTAAACATCGTAATTTTAGGTTGCAGAATTGAAGAGTTTTAATCATAATTACTAGATGAATATTTAGAAAACTGCCTTCTAATGCAGGTTAGGAATTTTATCTCTTCTGCCATGGGTGGGAATCTTTGGAATGTGGTCCTCAAATGAGGAGCCTTTCAGTTTTATCACCACTGCTTACATGACTTTTGATCAGTTGCAAACTCAGTGAAGAAACAGACAAACTAAATATCCTGAAACACACCTTCATCTGGACTATGCTTCTATCATAATCACCCTTTTCAAAATACAGATTTGTGATTTTAAAACTCTGCAAGGTTTTGTAACTTCCTATTTCATTAACTGCTAACAAATCTTATTGAAAAAATATCTTTGGATAAAGTTGTATTTGATATCCTTCTGCTTTTTCATTTTTTCTGGATGTAAGCATACACACACAGGTACACATGTATTCATTTTTTGCTGTAAGTTTTATTACAACTATATGTGATATGTTGTCTTTTGCTGTTAGTATAACTTGATTTATTTTTTTCTTATTCAAATGATGTACAAACACTAATAAAAATTAATTAATTATATCGATATATAAAACATAAATAAAATTTACTTAAGGTCAAGACTGATAAAGAAAAAGCAACATCCTCTCTAAGCTTGTAATAGGGCTAAAGAAAATAGCTTATTTATTATTCTGAAAAATAATATCCCAAATTCTAACTTCTTAGCTGCTCAGTATGCCAACCTCACTGTAGTGGCAGATTTTTCTTGCAATTGAGAAGTTCTCAGGCATTTGAACATTCAAAGCATTAAAAAAAAAAATCTTGTTCTCCTTTTCAAAAATGTCTGCTGCCTCCAAACATTTACTTATTATTAGTAGACATCTGTTGTAGTAATTTCATTGCATTTCTGTTTTGTATTGTTTGCAGGTCAGCAGCCTTTCCTTTTTTTCCCCATGTCTGTTTCCTCATTGAGCTGTTAACACCGCTAATACTAAATTCATTTGTTGTGACTCTTCTATAGCTTTCTGTGCGAATGGGCAAGGAGTGACTTTCACTCTAGTACCTGTCTGATTACCTTTGGGGTTAAAACTGTGTATACTGTATAACATAGGAACAACTGTCCCCCTTTTAGATCTTTATATGTTGCATATCTGCTTTTTATGTCTGTCTGTCTCCATGTTTTTGGTGTGTTCTATTGGGTTGTGAGCTGTTAAATTCTGAGCTCTGCTAGCTATAATAATATTTTATATGCAAAGTTATATCATGTGAGAACAAGGCTTGACATTTTTCATAGCTGGAAGAATGGCCTTTTTTCCCTAGAAGGTGGTGTGCAAGGTTCCAGGAGGTTTTGCTAGAATTGGCAAAAGAGGACTGGAGTCCCAAAATTTCCAGTCCTACTGGTTTGATCACTAATGATACTTTTCTCAGAGGAAGCACTGCCAGCTGTGAACATGGAAATACTATTACAGTGTATAGTGCTTCCAGTGATATTCTACTACTATGAAGTTTGCGTCATGCCTGATACTACTCTTTAAAATAACAAAGGAGTGGGAGGGGAGATACAGGAATCACTGAATAGGTGCCTAAATTTATACAGATGTATTTCTTTATGTGAATGTAAAGCTTGCTCTTGTGTATCTTGGGTTCATTTTCCTTAAAATACACCACATTGCTGTAAAATGTAGTATCCTGGTATTATCAGGTTTTAAAAATTGTTTCTCTAGCAAGAGAATATATGTTCTCATTCGCGTACCCCAGTCTCTCAGAAGAACGTAAAGAGTGCAGTAGACACCCAAACAGTATAGCAGATCTAAAACCATGTTAATTTAATCTTGTGTAGATTCCTTTTTAAGCTGGGAATAGTGACTTTTGCTTATAGCAAACCTGACTTTCTCCGCCCCTGCCGTCCCCCTCTCCCCCCCTGAAGAAAAGCATACTTCAGCTTAAACACTGCGATCTGTGTATTCAGGTGTTTTGTATAACTTTTTTTTTTTATTCTTTCAGATAGGTTGGCTAGAGGAGGTGCTGCTGCAGTCTTTGAACTCATAATGTGGGAGAATGCAGGTTCATGTTAGAGCCAGTGGGTTTCATGTGCAATTTTAACTCTATGCTGTGGGAAAAATAAGTCAGGCCTTCCTTTTGGATTATTTCTGTACCACAGTTATCGGAACTTGGCAATAAGTGCATTAACTTTACCTACCTTATCTCAGTTCAACTGCAGCCAGCTCAGTGCAGGCTACTTTACTCAGCTTCTGCTCATGTGGTTTTACTAGCATGTAAACGCACGTTCAGTTCAGAGATTCTCCCATGTTAAAATTCCTTAGCAAACAGAAGGCAAGGGATGGTCTTGGATGCTCCTGTGCAAGATGATTCTACCTGAGTTTAGGGGGAGTAACTAGTATCCAACAGATAATAGTCCTTTACTTGTAAGTTGTCCTTGAACTTCTAATAAGTAAATAATAGGCAGCTTTTTTATTGTGAAAAATATATGCACTTAGATTAAGGCTCTGTCTGTGTGTGTGTATATACATACTTTCTGATTTTATTTTGACAGGAATGTTTTGATCCTACTATGCAGTTGCATCTTGTTCATCAAGCTCCATGTACCATTCCTCCTTACCTCTCAAAAAATGGATCAAGTCTTGGAGATTTGCTAATAGGCTTTTTCAAATATTATGCCACAGAATTTGAGTAAGTAATAAGTTCATCTTAGTGTTTTGGAATATGCAAAACTTTTATTCCTTCTATTCAATATATCAACACTTTATAACCCTTGAAGAGAAAGAATAGTAGTAATGCAGGAGTGATAACTAAGAGAGAGGAAATGGGTGAAAAGACTGAAGGATAACAGGAATGCTGATAAAGAGTGTCTGACATCTTTTGCTTAGCCAAGCATCCTATCCTGTAAAATAGCTGCCAGAAGTTAGAGAGCGTTGTCCTTTAAAAATAGGTAGGTTTTGTTATCTTACACTATTCTAAAACTGCCTATCCATGTGTGAGAAAAATCTACTCTTAGTTGTAGTTTAAAGTATTGATTGTGATATAAATTACTTGGACCTTAATAGCTGTCACCACAAGTCAATGGAGGCAACTGACCAGGTGACTCCTTACTTTGACTGTAATATACATCAACGTAAGATAGGCCACACTTAGTGAAGAATTCTCCCATATATAGTTGGTTCACTAACCTTGTTGGTTTGCTAAAATCTGAGTTTAATTTTGGCATCTGGACTTTCTTGTAGAAGAGAAGGAAAAGCTAAAGTTGTGAGGGCATCAGAGAAAGCTGTAGATTACAAATGTTTTGCCAAATTGTCACTCGATAATTTCTTAGAAAAAGTGCTTGTCCGAATAAAATATCAAATGGTTGTATTTCAGTAAGCTTAAAGATCTTCCAAAGAACTTGTTTCTGAGGCAGTTGGTTCATACATGTTGCTGTCCTGTGTATGTGCATCATACTGATTTCCTGGAAGGAGAACAAAATGTGCAGCTGCTGGATACTCATCATTTTTGAAGTGTTCATATTTTACTTCAATGTAAGAAGTGAACAATCATGAAATCCTTGTAAGAAAACATTGCTGGGGTATGCACCACATGTGGAATATGTAAGCTAAATCCATATGGCCTGTGGCAGTTCATGTACTAACTGCACTTCGTGCATGCTTAAGCCTCATTTTGAGAGATTTTCACATAGAAGATTTTCCTTCAATGATCTCTGCAGATAGGGGAATTGTCTTTTGTCCTAAACGTTTCTCCTAAACCTGTCTTTTCAGCTGGCAAGGTGCTGTTTGCTAAACAGGTAAATTAGAAGATACTGCTGGAGGATATTCTCAAGTTCCTAATTTATGTGGGACACTAGGTGCATCCTTTACTACTTGTCTGTGTAACGAGCTGTTGATCTTCTCATATATGAAAGTAAATATCTTTTCGACTAAGGAAGAAGTTTCTGGTTTGCACATTAGCAGAGAAGATCTTATCCAAATGCAGGAAAAAACTTTTCTGGTTTGGGTGCTTGTGAACATAATCAAGAGCAGATTTCTACGTAAGTCAGTAGCTGGTCCAGGAAGACTTTTGTTTTTACCTGCTGTTAGACATGCAGGATATACTAAGAAGTATGAAGACTAACAATGCTGCAATATCAGTACTTGAATTGATAGTAATCCCTGAATATTATTTTTCATGGTGATCATAAATGTTATGAATGTTATGAAAAAAAGTTACCTAAATTTAATCACAGAGGCACAGGGGAGGTTCTGGTTAAAACAAAGCTTGAAAAAGTGGACAGTGAAGACAGGATAGTTGCCAATATCAAGGGAAGAAAAGATTTTTAAAAAACAACCAACCAAACAAAAAAGAATATCTGGCTTGTTTTTCCAGTGTTAAGTACCTGTTAAGCATTTAAACATTTGGCTGGTGATATTCTGTTTAAAAAACAAAACAAAAAAACCCTGTAGAAAAATAGCCATTAGAATTCCTGTGTTGAAAATGTTACACAGCTGAGAAGTCATATCAGGAAATGATGCACCTAGTGCAGCAACCTATATTATTTTTAACTCTTTCTGCTACAGAAATAAAACTTAATCAGGGACCATCTGTGAATCCCTGACAATTATAAACACTGTTTGAAAGAAGTGTGTCTTGAAGATACTAAAATTTCATATCGTTTCTTAAAAACTGGTAACTGGCTCGAGAAGGGAAACCCAAATTAATGCCCATGCTGGGGAAAAGGCGGGCGAAAGAACGTAGTGTTTAAAGATTTGTGTGTGTGTGATAGCCAGCTGATGAGAACAAGGACAGTGTCACCCTATCCAGTTATCTTTGCTTTGAGGTTGCTGATGAAAACAACGTTATAGATGGGAATGAGGATAAGAGTTAAATACACACCACACAGGGCTCTGTTAGTTCTCTCTTTCATGGAAGAGCTAGTATTTTACTCTTGAATGTGTTTCATTGCTGTAATCAATACTTTTTTCAGTGTTTGCTTTCCCTGTAGAACATTTATGAGTGTTTTTATGCACAGAAATTTTGAGATTCTCTTTCAGATACTGTGACTATTAAGTTAGGTCCCATTTAAATGACCTTTATTATGCCAGTGAACTTTCATTACTGAACTGTAATGTGTTTGATGAAGAGATTATTAAAGACAATAAAGAGATTGATTCAGTCAGGAGAGCTACTTCAATTTTCATAAAAGTGATTTTTGTAGATTCCTATCTATGGAGTAGGTTGCAACACTACCAGGTTTGATACACAGGATCTGTTTGGCTGAAAGAACAGCATGCAGTCAAGCATGATCAGATCATGTGTGAAGATCATAATTTTGGACAGAATGAGTCATTGACGCCACCTGCCTGGAATGCGTAACTGATCAACTATTTTACATGTATTGGTCAGGAAGATGAAGGGAAGATGGAGATACATTGTTTTAAACTTCCCCCTCAGTCTAGCAAGGGCCAGTAGGTATTTCAGTTAAAACCTGTTTTATTTTACTTGATGTAGTGAATAATATCTAAGGGCAGGATGGGCCCAAAGAGTAGGGCACAAAGGAAGAAACAGGAGCGGCACAAAGGAAGAAACAGGAACCTTGCATGCTGTGCAGCCATGAATAAGTTTATCTCCTTGTGCTGTGTTTTTTTCCTTTATGCTTTTAATCAGCTTTGTTTATTTAGACTATAAGCTTTTTCAGAAAATTGCTGATTACCATGTATTTATACAGTGCACATTCCACAACTCTACTCTGGGATATTCAGTGTGTCCATAAGAAATAATTTTTATCCCCCTTCATAAGTTAGCAGAAATGTGATTTGGAAATTGCTGCATATATTGGACTTACACGCTACATATGGCAAAGCTTGATTTGCCGACATGGTTGTATAATTAGCTTGCCATAAGAGTTCAAGTCTGCATAATGTTTTGCATGATACAGCTGGCTAAAAGTATGCTTATAACTCCATTTTAACTTCAAGTATTTCGAACTATCAAAGGTCCGCTGATCACGCAGTGAATGTGACCAAGCAAAAAATGTATGGAGGTGTTCTCAAAAGAAAGTATTTGGAAACTAGTCCTTGTTTACCAGGCCTCTGAAGAGAGTGTCTGATTTCATTTCTGCAGCTGTCAGTGAAGGCAGCAGGTTGTCTCTTGGCTATCTCTTTACAAAGCGAGACCTTGAAGCAAGGCCTTGCTCCCCTGAAGTTACTGCTAGGGAACCTAGAGATTGTCCTTTGGGACTGTACTTCTCTTAAATTTATTGTTTCAAGTTATGTAGCAGTTGTTTAAGATCATTCACTGATTAAGTTGTATTTGGTGGACATAATAAAAGATTGGTTACATTATCATGAAAAAATATAAAATACAGTTTCTGACAGCTCTCTTCAGGGTAGAATTGGTCAGGTAATAAAGGGATCATTTTTTAATAGTATATTGAATTAAATATGCTTGCAATTTGTACCCATGTTAGTGTGTTTATGCAAGTGGCTTTGGCTTGTTAGAACGCTCTGGAAAAGACAAGCTTTTAAATCTATTTGTAGTGTGTTCTACACACGTACACCTGGAAATGCCTGGTCTTTTTCTTTCAAATTCTTGCCTTCTCCATGAGGAGCACATACCTAATACCAGAAATAACTGATAATTGAAATAGTTGTTTAAATGGTTATTTTTAACTTATGGATTGAAAGTGTGTATGCAGAGAATATTTGCTTCTTATTGGCAATAATGAAGTTACTGTGTGCAAGCCAAAATGGTTAAAATTGATACACAAATTATTTGCTATTGGCAATTAATTTCTAATTCTAATTTCTAATTTTGATACCAAGGCAGGGTTAGTGAAGGTTTAATGAGACTATTAGATAGAGTAGTTGTTTGCAAGTTTAAATAAAAAGCTGTTTAAATAGCTAGAAATGTCACCTTTTTTGTTGCTTTTTGCTAAATCAGTGTATTATAAATGCAAGGGATCAAGCCAAGTATAACCTAGAGGAAAAAAAAGTCAAGAGAAGAATTACATGTTTGAAGTGAAACAATACTGCCTGGTTTAACCACAGATCAAATATTTTGTTGTGTGCTTTTTTTGTTTTCCCCATTGGCCTGGATGTTTCTGATTTTTAAATAAGCTTTTAGAAAAAGCAGAAGAGTTGAACTGTTAGCTTCTGCTCATGACCAACTTTCTGGAGCTTTTGTCTTTTTTTGTGCTTGGTTTTTTTTTTGAGAAATTCATCTGAATTTCTTGTTAAGCAGGTGTTGATGGTAGTTTATTAAAAAGACATGGTAGGAAAGTATTTGGTTCTTAAAAATATCTCTTACGTCTTGCAAATGTAGTCTACTATGGGAATTAAGGAGAGGGAGAGTCTTGGGTTAGAATGAAAGCTTTAGTTTGCATTGAATGCTAGAAATGATCATCACCTGTACTAATTTTCTAAAGACTATATCAAGAGAAATCTAAATATACACAGCAGTGGGTGAGTAAGAAATCTGAGGTATCCTAAACTATGCTTCATATGCTGTGTCCTGCACCTTTTTGAAATAGGCTCTATTCATATTCTTAAATAGAAGAATAATGTACGTGTTCTATGGAAGTACAGTTATTCAACAGCTCACTTTCCTAAGTGGTTTTAATCATGAGTTGTATCCAAGATAATTTGTAGAATTACAGGCACGGATTTCTAGCTGGTATAAACTGTCTTGTCACCACTGACTTAATGGAGTTATGACAGCTGATCTGCGGCCTAGGGAGCACAGAGTTCTTTCAAATTTAACTGATGAATTATAGACTGTATTTTGATATACAGTTGATATTTACAGATTTACTGCAGGTGGTTGATGCACCCAGCCAAGCTCCTCTCTCTCTGCATTATGTCAAAAGATTGATTCAGTCAGGAGATCACATTAGGTGTACATAACACTAGTACAGCTAGCAGCACGCTACCCAGCTAAGCCCCATTTAGGCAGGGCATATGGTGACACATTGTTGGTGATCCAGGCGTTTTGCTGATATGGTAGTTCCCTGGTTTAGTTAAGAGCAGCTGAAAACTGGCTGGATAGATAAGAACATAAAACTACAAGTCGTTGCTTTAGCTTCCATTACATTTGGCATATTGTATGGAGCATCATAAAGATGCTTGGCACATTGTAAAGATTGCCCTGTAAACTGCCTGCTGTTCCTGCTGTTTCAGTGTGATTGTTTCCTATGGTTTTGTTGTTGTAAAATTGTGTGCAGAAAGCGGTAGAATATCTTCAAACGCATATTTGAGTTGTTGCTCTGTCATTACACTCATAGGAGATCTAAAATTCAGCATATACAAAGCGTTAGTACTTTCTAATAATAAGTTCCTTGCACCAGGAATGCTGGCCTGTAAGCAAGCTATATTTATATATCTTGATGCTGGTTTAATTTTTTTTTTCATGGAATGCAGTATGTGACTTCATCTGCAATTAAACTCCTTATGTTCCTTTTCTCCGTACAGAAAATTCTGAAAGATAGATTTGACGTTATAATTTCTTTTGAACTTAGAAATAAGTGTAGGTATCCATATTCAAGTTGACATTATTTTTTGAAAAAATTATTCTGTCGTGAATATATGTTATTCATGGATACCTGTGATGTTCTGTTTTGCAGATGTTTTCGTAAAGAAACTTCTGTTTGTAGAAAATTTTTCGTGTTTCCTAGCCATCTTTTTTTACTCCTATATAGTGAATTATGAAGATTAGACTGTTACACTAAATTACTCATTATTATAAAGTACTGTGTTATTCAGGATTATGACATAGCAATTTGACAATTTTTTAATGTAAACTGATATTATTTATTTAGAATCAAGAGTTAAAAGTTCTGCAAATTGTCTTCCTTTTCCCTAGTTGGAGCCATCAAATGATTTCAGTTCGTGAGGCCAAAGCTATTCCAAGACCTGATGGTATTGAATGGAGAAACAAATTTATTTGTGTAGAAGGTAAAATGTAAAGCTGCATTATCATTTTTAACTGTTAAGACACTAAATACATAAATCTGTCAATTAGACTTTACCTTGGTTGTGTTTTAATAATGCATACATATAATATATTTATGTAGAAAATGAAGTTTAACCAATGTAAATAGTTATGGAAACAGCCCTGCCAAAAACATTTGAGAAGAAAGCTTTAAGTTCTATAGTGTTTAAAAATAGTTCTCCTGACCTTTTCCTCAAGAGCGTTCATTGCCCTGTTACTTTTGGAACAGGGCTTAGGACTTTGACAAGGAATGGCCTTTATGACAGTAATGCGTGTTTTCCTGCTCTGCAAAAATAGTTGTCAGTTTTGCCAAGATTGAGCTTCTGAAAAAACACAGCGGGCACGTGTTCAGATTCCTCTCTAAGAATATTCTTCGTTCTAGAAAAGCTCTGGCATCCCAAGTCCTAGCAGTGACTAGATTACGGGTATGTCGATCCCCTTGTGGCTACTATTTTTGGCTGGCTTGTGAATGTGTAGTTTCTGCAGAGTCTGTACAATGCCCTCCAGAACTGGAGCGTAAACCCAGGCTACCTTTCGGAGTTGCAGGTCTCAGCCGCCTTAGTGCAGGCTGAACTGGGCAGTAGCACTATGCAGGGAACTGCTTCATGTGCTCTTGATGCCTTTCAACTGCCATGGGGAATCTACATGGAGAAGATGAACAGTTAGCATGCATAGGTAAAGAGAAGATGATAGACCAAGAGAAGGACTGAGATGTTAGGAGAATGAAAAGAGAAGCAGGGAAGGGACGGGACTGAGAGGTGCTGTGTAACTGGAAACAGTTAACACAAAGAGATAAGAAAGGGGAGTGAGAATCAGAATGCAGCAGGTGAAGGGGAATTGGTTGCACAAGGGACCGTGGATAAGGAACCAAGTTGAAATGGGAGCAGAATTAGAAGTAGGTGGTTTAAGACCCTGAAGAGGTGAAGAGGGAAGGTTTGAAATGGAAGAGGTGGCCTGCGCCCTGGCTGTAAATAAATGGAGGCTATTAGCATCAGGATATTGAGGCTTGAAGTTTTAGGATAAAAGAGGACTAGAACTTGGACAGAAGCCAAATGGTATGGAAAGAGTTGTTAGAGACTGGGAAAATTTTGCTGGGGGAGGAGAGGGGATAAGGCAGAAGTCCTGTGGCTGGACAGACATTCCTCAAGATTGCTGGGGGTGGGAGTGCACGCATGTGTGTGTGCACATAATTTCCTGCATTTGTGCTGCTCTGAGCAGAGAATAATTACCTACTGGTGAAGTTAGTTATTCTGTGGCCCAGAGCTCACCAACTTGGCTGTAATCGTATGGACAGCAGTGTGAAGCCACATGATGAGATTCCTGTTCTTTATTTGACTTTTGGGGGAAAAAATCAACTACCAGTCATAGGGAAAAAAATACACTGAAAGATGGCTGCACTCTGCAGAGTTGAGAAATGTGAGAACTAGAGTAGCTGCACAGCTGAAATGATTTGGGATAGCACAGTGCAGGCATTGCCAAGGGTCTGGTCTGAACGTGGGAGGTGAGAACGCTGGGCAGCTGTGTCTGCTGCTGTCACATGATGCTGATCTACTGTGTTGCAGGGGCGCTGTGTGTTTTAAGGTCTCAATTTTTCTATGACGTTACAAAGTGGTTGAATAATCAGGTTTTCTTTCTGCCAGGTTGGAAAATAGAATATCAGAATACAAAATAGACTTTTTGGAATTTGTATGAAATGGGATTGATTACATACAACTTTTCTTTGAGAGTGCATCTTGCATTTGCACTATTAAAAAAGCAAAATTATCTATAGGTGGCACGTCTGATTCCTGCCTGTTACAATGTGCTTCAAGACTTTATTAAGAGTGTGTTTTAGCCTCACATACCGAGTTTTTATGTCTAAATTGGAAGGGAAAAATTAAATTTCCTATTTCAGTTCAAAGTAGGCTTCATGTTTATAACAGCTGTGAAGCTGAACTAGTTTAAAAAAGTATGTAGATAAACTTCTGTGTACTTTGAGAAGAAGCTTTTAAAAGCTAGCTAAATATGTCAACATATTCTGGTTTCCAAGTCTTTGTCAGATTTTCCAGTTAGTGGACTAAAATTTCAGTAATTGATATTATTGTGTATATTTTTTAATTTTTTAAATATACTTGTTGATAGATTACACGAGTCTATGCCTGCAAGTTGCCATAATTCTGCATGTAGCATTGTATTTAGGCTCGCTGAAAGAAGAAAATGTGTTCTGTTTTAGTTTTTATTGGCCTTAAGACTGATTCGCACTTGTATTTCTGCTGTTAGAGAAACAAATATAGTAGAGGTGCTCTTTTCAGACAGTTTAAAATCTGGCAGGCTGTTACCATTATGGGGATACAGAGAACACTGCATTTAGCTAATGTTTGTGAACATTCCTTGTCAGAAGCTCTAAATTGCTAGTGACTATTCTGGTTTCAGTTTAAATCTTGTCTATATTAAATAATATCATACACTCTCCTATTGGAAAAAGACACAGTTTGGAAAAGCTAGAAACATAGCAATTTTGTGAGGCAATTAAATTGATAATCATTTAGGGAAACTGGATCAGAAGCTGTCTAAGCTGCACCTGATTCATGCTTGTACATGTTAAAAATAATTCTAAAAAGAATTCCTCAGGCCTTGGTTTGCAGCAGTTCTGAAGTTTTATGATTTCTTGTATTTTTATTTGGAAAGATGATCCCCTTTAGCCTTTCCCTCAAGCATTGGTGTTGAAGTTGTATTACTTTTTTTCTTCTAATATTCTCATCTCTATGTGTGAACAAAATAACTTATAATGGACTCTCACTGTCTTGATGGTTAGAAAATGTAGAGGTGTAAATAGTAGCTGATTGCAAAATTATTCTTCCTGCGCTCCCGGGAATGAGTTTGTCTTTTGACAGTATATATGCAGGGAGAATAAAGGGAAGATGTGAGTTAGCTTTTGTGACTAGAGTACATTTTTTCCCTGCTGACGGTTTCAGGAGATTGTACAGTTTTGCTTTTGTTGCTTTAAAAAATATCTTAATCTTGATTCATAAAGTACATAAAGGTCCTAGCATTAAAGAAACAGTTAACATCACGTTTAAGACACACAAAAGAAATGCTACAAAGCTTCATATGGTAAGGGACATGGAATTCTTAGTGGCAGTAGGTCACTGTGTCAAATGATGTGACTGACTTTAGAGGACTATGTACCTTTTTTATTTGATTGCCAGTTTTTTGTTCCAATCTAAATGTATGATGCATTCTAAAGTAAAATAAATCTGCCTGTAAATGTCCGCTGAAAACTTTATAGGTAGTTTGAAGAGAAACCTTTTAGAAACCTGCCAAATACAGCATTTATTATATGAAACAATTTCTTTGTGAATTTAAATATCTTGCAGAAATAAAAACCCAATGCCATGGAGGATATTCCAAATTTGAGGTCCCAGTCTCCATAATGGCATAAGCCCTTCTGATGTCTGTTTAATGCTTTATTTTACTGCATGTCCCTGTCTGAATAAAAGCAATTCATAACCAGCTGAACAAAAAAGCTACCTGATCTAGCAAATACTTCTGTAGTTCTGTGGCCCTTAAGGACTTTCATACATTCTGCCAGTCTGAAATATACCACGTTACTTAAGCAGTTCTCTGGTAAGGCAAAAAGGACTATAAAATCTGTTTTGTAGCACATTGTAATGCATAGTCTCTGCATCATAATTTTGTAGTGTCTGTTCCTTTAATGTTGGCAACTCCTTGGCAAGGAGTACTTTTTTAATCCTTCAATTAAAAAAAAAGTTCCAAAGTATTAATTACGTTAGCAAAAAAAAAGGGAAAACATCACATAAATTTGTAGTCTGTTAGAAGGTGGAAGCCCCGAATTGTTAATGTATGAATACATATTGTAGAATAGGTGTGAACTGATAAAATGTATTTTTACAGCAGTTGATACATCTTATATAAAAAGTTACAGTAAATATTTTACTGTACTCCTTGTATTTCACCGAGAAGCTGTTGAATGAGATGAATCTAAAGTGAACAGTTCCAAGAGACACATGTGTAATAAGTTTCAAAACATTTTAATATGCAAAATCATATTCTGATATGTCATCACAGACTATTAAGCAGTAACAAATAATTACTGATGCATAAATTCAGCACAATCATAGTGTGCTTCAATAGATATAATAACCTGACTTTATTAAGGATTACATACCGTTAGACCATTCAGGGTTTGGGGCTTTTTTTTTTTTTTGCATTAATGTTATGTAGAAATAAAGATTGAGAAGCAAAGTAGAATCAGCCACTCAAAACACTCTTGGGAAGCAATGATATGTTGACTCTTCCAGGTTTTGTCTGATTACTTGCTCAGTAAAAACAGCCTAGCTCTAGCGTTTTTTTAACACTTTTAATGTTCGTGTTTGATCTTGCAGAGCCCTTTGATGGGACAAACACTGCTAGAGCTGTACATGAAAAACAGAAGTTTGATATTATCAAAGGTGAATTTCTGAAGGTAAAAAGCACATCTCATTTAATTCTTCCGGTCACTTTGGTTTTCAAGATAGTTATACAAATGCTAGTTATTGAACCTGCCTGTTTCTGATGTTTGTGTTATGGATATTTTTATGCTTTGTACTATATAAAGAATAGAAATGTATTTTTTTAAAAAATCGTGGAAAATAATTTAGTAAGAGTATTTATTAATGTCTGCCATTAATCATCAGGCTTAAGTTGAAATGGGTACTTGAAATAGTAAACCCTTTGTCGTAGATTTTCTTGTGTGTGTAAAATTCTAATGATAGTTAATAGCTTTAGAATTACAACTTTATCTTCATTCATTATTTCTTCTTACATGAATTTGGTAATAAACAATGTTTTATACTTCTTACTATCCCTTTTTTATAAATATTGCCACCAATAGTTTCCTGCTGGTTTTTGACAAATGAATTAAATTGGTACTTTTCTTTAGGGAGACCACACTCATAATTTTAGAACGTGAGTAATTCAAACTGGAGCTTTCCCTGTTCCAGTCAGTGGAGGAGGCAAGGACACTTTGAAGCAAGCAAAGATTTAGGCCTTGGTTAAACATCCTTTTTCTAGAAATCCTTGCTACCAACTCTCTTTTATGCTTGTCTCCTATTATAGGCATTGCATTTGGAATTGCAGCTCTGAGATCTCTGACTATTCATAATGTAGTTATGACTAGGGTTTAGTGCACAGAACTGACTTCCAGCTTTAACCAGTTAGACTTCTCTGTTATGCTGTCATTGGAGGCTCCTGTTTACTCCAGTTAATCAAGTCCTCAAATATCTTGAGGGCTTCTCCAGCGAAAAGGAGATCAATGCTAGATACTTGTAATAAAACAAATGCTGTAAGGTGTTGCCTTAGTCAGAAAAGGATAACTTTTTTGCTTTGTAATTCTGTTCAGAAATGTCAGTTTCCTTCTATTTAACCATGTTAGTATACAAAATACTGAACTGTTCACATACTTCTACATAAAATATTTGATTTTGTGATCTGCTAAAGCAGTGGTTTACAAAGTAGTTTGGGCTCTCTCACTGTTCTGTGAAATCAGGGTGAACTTCTCTTTTCAGAGTTTTCAATTAAAAAATTGTTTTCAAACCTCTGTCGTTTTCTGAAAAATGTAAAAGCCGTTGTTTGATCCTAGCTATCTGGAAGCCTATATACTGGAGTGTTATGGCCCTGAAAAAATTTCCTCTTTACTAGGAACCATAAGGAATGACAGTTGCTTAAAACTGCAAGTACTTATTAATATCTTGCACTTTTTTTTTAGAAGCCTAAGGAATCTTTTTGTCTCATTGCCCGTGTGAGAGATTATTCTTCCTATATTTTTCATTACACATTGTGGTTTAAATTAATTCTTCATAAAGACAGGAGGGTCACTGCAGTTATTTGCAGGTTCATGGCCTAATAGATGTGACAGATGTGTCCTGGAATTCACACTAGAATTAAGTGTGAATTAAGAACAATTAAGTTCTGGAAATGTCAGGGTGTAACTTCTTATATCAGAAGCTTTTGACATGTGTGAATTTGAGACAATTATTTTGCAGTCAAAGTATCAATGTAATGCTTAAATGCTGTTAATATCTCAGTCTCCACAAATCCACTCTCTTCTTGAAAGGCTGTGCCTTCCTCAATAGTTCATTGCATTTTGTGTACCTTTTGGACGTTTTCTTCCCTTAAAAAAAAAAAACCTCTCTTTTCAAGAAGGGGAAAAATATCAACCTTATTTTTGTGGATCTGTGAGGCTTATTGCTTACAATGGTATTTAAATATTAGTGGCAAAGATACTTAGCCTTTTAAAACCTTGTACTCTTTTCCCCCCAGTCTTGGCACGTATTACGAGACAAGAAAGACCTGAACTGTGTGTTACCTTTAAGAACAACCATACAAAAAAGATAACCAACTTCTTTCACTTTCTTCT
>NW_009203698.1:39195-44597 GCF_000690835.1 Fulmarus glacialis | reverse complement strand
CCTGCTGAAATAAAGAACAGTATCAAAATCGAGAGGCAGTTACCCCATGGTTTTTTATGATGTGTTTTTCTCTGTAAACTTTTGTTAAGAAAATGTTTATAAGAAAGATTGCATATTTTATTATCGACATTTGGTAATACAGCTATTCATTCAAAGATACGTTTTCTGAAAATGCTTGCGTTGTAGAAAAAACTCAAACAGCAAACCACAAGAATAAATCCATTTTATGGGAAGTATGGGAATATACTGACTTGTTTCCATAATCTGTGTAATCATTAATTCAGACACATTTAACCATGAAATGAAGACATTCAAAGTTAAACAGTGTGCAAGTCTGACTATATCCTTAAGGCATTGCACACAGTACCCACTTCTTGATTAACAGCCAGCCCGAGCTTTACATCTGCTTAATAGCAGTAAGCACTTTTGCTCAACTTGGCACTTTGCAGTTTTATTTCCCTTTTGCATGGAACAACAAGCAACAATTTATGAAAATTAAGCTAGATTATGGTTGGTAGTTCTGGATATCAAGAACTGTAATCTAAACTGGAATTTTCAAGCAACAGTTCTGCTACAAAGAAGTTGAAATAAAAAAGAACAAATCAATACACATGCTTCATATTCACACAGAGCAGGCAAGGTACTTTTTAGTGCTTCCTTTTGCGTATTTGAAGTAGTGATGTCTGCTTTGGGGGAAAAACAAAACAAAACAAAAAAAAAAACCAAAAAACCCCGAACAATCCAAAACACCCCACAGCCCTACCACTGCTGGTGGTAAGGCCCAGTAAGCTGGGCTTCTGTTTTGATTTTGTGTAAATATTTGTAAATTGGTCAACTACTGTAAATCGAATTTAAATAAGTAATCTTGAAAATTTTAGCTTTTCCAAAAAAAGTTGTGAACCCTCTTTTAGACCTGCTGTAGCACAATTTGTGCCTCTCATATATTTGTTACTGAAGACCAATTCATTGTTAAAACTGCACTTACCGTTGATGTCAAATTAATATTTTCGTTTTTTTAAGTTTAATATTTTGTATGGTGTCCAGTGAAATAAAGTTTATATATGGAAGATAAAGCTTATTTTTCCAGTTTATGTTATTTTGTACTGCATATTTAAAATATTTCCTATAATTAAGTAGGAAGGGAAATTCCTTGTAAAGGTAAGGCCCCTGTTGCAAATCATAAACTTCTATATGGCTATTCTGCGCTGCATCTGTGTACAGGTAAAAGTTTCATCTGTTGCTATCTCTAACGAGATTGTGAAAACCCTTATAACTGTGTAAAATAACAAGCATTACCGCTTCTTGTGCAAACTTTTAAGTTCTAATTTATTTCAAGTTTTACAACTTAGGAGTTCTAGAAACTGTAGACTATTTGCCTGCTGCGAGGTTACTTACTACACACTTTATCATGATCTAGTCTATGTAGGATTTTGGCTTGCTTCTTCAAACAGCTTCCTTCTGCAATTTAAACAGTCTTTCAGTTTTAATCCGACTCTAGCAATCCACTAAAATGTTCTGCCTCCGTATGTATGTTCCCCCTCCCTGCCCTTCCTCTTTATAAGATTGTCGACTTGGTCTTAGTGAAACATTCACTTTGACTTGCTTTATGTAAAATGGAAGCACAAGATTTTGGTACAGGATGATGGGTGGATTCAAAGATGCTCTACAAGGGCTAGATCGATTTTGGGGAGAGGGGAAGGCTGCTGCTCTTTTTTTAAAAAGGTGCTGGCTATCTCTTTGTCTAGAAAATGTAAAACTTTCCCAGCATAGGATAACTAAGAAGGGACATACATGTTCAAACTTGGCAAAAAATGTGTTTCAAGTGAGTTGGATGTGATGCACAAAACTTTATGCTTGTCTATCTCTTACGAGTTTGCATTGCTTCACCTAAGGTGTCAACATATCTCACAGCTTAAATTACTGTTTTATGTTTGAAACTGCTTCTTCCTAACTGTTTTAAAATAGACAGTTAAAAAAATTGTGGTACCTCTGTGCAACTCTGTAAAAATTGACCCACCAACTCAATGATCTCATTAATAATACAAGCCAAGATCTGTAACAGCAATGGCCTGTGTCTTTCGAAAGAATCCTTTTGAGTTTTTTCTGAAGCTTATGTACTTCTGATAAGCTATATTTGTAATCAGAAATACAAAGTCTAGATGGTGGTTTTCTCCAACTGTTTGGGGACATCCTCTCTAACAATGGAAAACTGCCCAGTAATTTACTGTGTTAGCTAAGCAAGGTGCAAGATGGTGTAACTTGGTTTAGCTTATAGCAAAAAAAGCTAGTGGGTAGTCTGGCAAGAGCACAGGAAGTGGCAGTGCTCTCACATATTAAAAAGAATCTGAGAAGTTTGGAAAACAGATTTCACCAGATGTCGTATTACATTATTCTCCTGTCAAGGCAAACGAGCAGTACCACTTTCCATGGAAGCACCAGACAACTGGAACAACAGTGAGTGAACATAATGATATTTGTTAAATGGTGGGCTGCAACTTTTGTCAGAAAACTTCAGATAAAATACCACAAAATAAATGGTTTGGGGAGAGTGAGTAGGAGCTGAACTTTAACTAACTTTGGATTCAGTTCTGCATAGACTGGATTTGTTTAGAGGTTTAATGACCTGGATTTTCACTTACTCTGGGCAGATATCCAGAGTGAGAAATCCTCTAATGGCTATCAAATCTTAGTGTTAGTGTGAAGTTTTCCATTCTCCTCAACTTCAAAATAAAAACCTTCACACACTTATCCCTTGGCATACACCCTAGCAGGAAATTTTTCTGAGAGACCTTTGGTAAAAGGTGTTTTTCATGGCTGACCAAGGTTTTGGTGTGTGTGCAAAATGCTAACTTCCCTGAGGTTTCTTACTGCCTTGAAATAAAAATGCTTTAGTTCAGCTAAAGTGTTTGTTATTTTAGGACTAGCTTTGACTACTCATTTTGGCATTGGGTTGGCCTGTCATTTCTCACCTTATATAATGTCAGAAACTACTAGTGTCTCATCAAGGATTTTAGGAACTCTCTTTAGTCTTCTAGCAGTGCTTTTAATTAACAAGCTCAGAGGTGTATGGGAGGAGCAAACGTTAGCAAGAGCTTCCCATTCAGTAACAGTAGTGCCAGAACTGGCGTAGGCTGTATACTGTGAAACTTGGAAGTTTCTTTTCTAACTCTTTTGCTTACTTCTCCTAAAATGGGATTGTGTAAGCATACTCTGTGCACCTTAAAGTGTTCTGACACTATGAGAGGTTATTTTTAAGAAATCCCTTTTAAAGAATTCAATATAAACCTATTTTAAGACTCAAATTGAAGGGTGACATGGTTATTTGGGAGAAATGGGCAGCCATGGTAAAAGGATGTAAGACGACTTGTAGGTAACCTGAAGATAGTGTTTGTGAATACTGTCGCAAATGCTTATTTGAAACCAGTGCTTTACCTGAACTGGGATCACTGGGCTCAATTCACATTATATTTGGTGTTAAATTTAAGTCCATCAGAGAATGTCACTCTTGATTTAATGGACTCTGCTTGCTCTGGGTTATGTCACGTGTATTTTGTAGTGTTTGTTATGTTTGTCTTGTTTTCTCTAATCTTTGTGTGTTCTGATGTCTTTCCCTCATTGATTTAACAGAGTATGATGCCTGTAGAAAGACCATGAAAGAATATGCTATTTTGCATATATAACTTGCAGGTTAAATTAAGTTGTGAGAAGTACAGAAGGGAGAGGACTAGGTCTGGGAATAACTTGAAGGGGTTCTGGTAAAAGGGTACTCAACTTCCTTGTGCTGTGCTGAAGACTGAATCAAAACTTGTGCAATATATGTATGCTTCATATGTAAGCATTTCTAGAAGATTGTAATGCTCTTGTCTTCCATGTGTAAAGAATGCGAAGTCCTCTACCTTAAATTTCATTGTGCTGTGTACACTGCCTCTGTGCTCATGATAAAATCTTGAGTTTAAGTTAGCATCTGTTGCAAGTACACTTCTTTGAGAAATTATGTTCTGACCTTGTAAATTGTGTACCTCAGTGGGTAGGTCAAGCGAGCAGACAGGTTTTATGTGTACGTACTGTTTAAGAAATATTTTACTTCAAGTGAATCTGTCAGTAGAATTTTAATTTAGCATTGCAGAGAGAGCTTGTACTCAGAAATACCAGCTTGAGTGTTTCTGTACTTAAAACACAAGGAAGAGTTCGCAGATTGATTTATAACCAGCTATTTATTTGAAGAACAAAAAAAAAAAAGAAAAAAATTAGATTAGAGTTATACTGTGCATACAATATTTTATACCTGAAATAACTTGGAAGTTCTTTATTTAGATCAGAGTTTTGGTGCTTCTCTCCCTCTTATAAAAACCGATTTTAAAAAAAAAGTCATTACTTTGGCAGTACAGGCTGGTGATACTTCCATTTTGTCTGTGAAAAGCACTGCATTTTGTGTGAAATGCAGAATAGTGAAGGGTACACATGGCTTAACCTAAAACCCTACATGGTACTGTATTTTGTCTTTGCTTTAAATTAAAATTGGTCCAAGTCCACTCAAAGAGGAAATTTGAGATGTCCTGTGATTTAACACATCGACAAATTAGGGGGTTAAAAAAAAAAAAAAAAAAATTCATATATATTCAATAATATTCAAGTATATTTTAACACTGTTGTTAAAAACTACAGTGCATCTGATGCCCCTTACGGTACGGTATTCATTACTAAAGGCGTGTGTCCTAGGCTCGTCCACTAGTATTTGACGTCTCTAGCTCAGATTTGAGGCACTCGGGGTCCCCCGATGCACTGGGAGGAGGAACTTGCTTTTGAACGTGCCAAATGACGGTTGGACTTGATGATCTTAGAGGTCTTTTCTAACCTTAATGATTCTATGGTTCTATGAAATGCACCTTTTTTTGGGGCCGCAGGAAAACTCTCCTTCCGCTTCATCTGTGCTGTCCACCCCAAATTCGCTAGAGGTGGCTTGGGAAGGTCTGCCAGGGCCCCAGCCCCTTCCTCGCTGCCCACCTGCCCCGTCTCTGCTGTAAAAACCCCTCGTCGGCAGCGGCGGGCAGGCCAAGGGGGCGAGCAGCCAGACGGATGGCTGTCGGATTTTGCCACGTGTCCTGGCACCCGGTTGGTGCTAGGACCCGGGGTAGGATCAGCAGCGACTCGGTGCTGTGGCTTCGCTGTCTTCTATTTAAAGACTGCCCTGAGTCAGGAGAAGCGAGAGCTGCTGGGGATGACAGTTGCTTCAGGCAACCCTGGGGAGGACAGGGTCGGGGGTAAAAATCACCGGCGAGGGCCTGAGCTGGGAAGGGCATGGAGGCGTACCGTGGCGCTGAGTGCGACCGGGCGTCTGAGACCTCGTCCTTCGTAGAGGATGAAGAAGAAGAGGAAGAAGAGGAGGAGGAGGACGAGGAGGA
>NW_009203698.1:24749-39148 GCF_000690835.1 Fulmarus glacialis | reverse complement strand
GGCCTCGCAGCCTCAGGGGGAGCTGGCTGCTTCGTCCCGAAGCACGGGCTGGGGGGGATGCCAGGATTGGGGCCCGGTGCTGGTTTTGGTGCCTTTCCCCCTTCCCTTCCCCACTTGCCATAGACAAAAAGCGCTGGGGGCTGTTAACAGGGGGGGTGTTTCGGGTGGGTATGGCTGTAATTAAGTTTTGTGCAGTAAGCGCCTGCCCTGAGTTCCCTGAAAACTTTTCTATTTAAAGATCCTCTGGCGTGCCAGCTCAAGTGGCATCTCCCTCTGCTCCTCCCTCTCTGGCTGACTCTTGGTCACATATTGGTCTTAATTGCTCTGCAGATTTGCTTGTCAGGGAAAATGGTCAAAGATTACAATGGCGCATTGAAATTTGGTCCTTTTTACAGCCCTTTCTCCCTTCCCGCTTGTCCCTCCCTCTTCAGTCCCTTCTTCCCCAAAAAAGGAAAAACATGTTGTACGTGCTCACCACTGCCCGGCATGATTTATGTGGCTGATTTTTGGGGTGCAGTGAGGAATATTTTATCCCTTTGATTTTTTTTTTTAAATTCTTTTTTTCTTAACTCTTGCAAAGAAGCAGTTTGTTGTCATAATGTTGCGCTCCTACCATCAGGAAAATAACGAGCGAGCGCCCAGCGCACGGCCACAGTCCTGCGCAGGGTGCCGAGGCGTCTGCAGCCCGATCCAGGCGGACGGGCTTCACCAGCACTGGCACGGCCGGAGGTTTCAAAACGAGACCGTGAGGTCCCCCAGCACATATCGGGTCGCAAGATTTCTTCCTTGTCTTGAGTAAAGCCTGTTAATTTTGGGTGGGTGCTGCAGGAAGAACCAAAGACATTAATGTTGACAGTTTAAAATATTTCAGGAAACCAGTTTTTTAAGAAATTTGGGTCATACAGTTGCTAAAACCTCAGGGCTGTGGAGCCATCCTGCGTTGACAAACCGCTCCGGGTGCATCACAGTTCAAAGCGCTTTCAAGCATTGCTGATGGTCACTGGGCGAGAAAAAGATGGCAGAAGAGAGGCGGGGAGGCTCTGTGCAGCCTAACCCACCCCGAGTGCTGTGGGAACGAACGTCAAACAGGGAAACGTAGCGCAGGACTGTAGGAAAACCTCCTTGCAGAGCGAATAGAGAGCTGGTTTTCCAAAGAAGTGGGGGGACACCCCTGGTGTGTAACGCTGCTTTTCTCCCGAGGGAGATGTTGACTCTTCAGCCCTGTACAGGCAGAGAGAGGGGTTAGGTGCTGATAAATGCTGCTTGCACTTGGGTGCAACCCTACAAGAAAACCAGCTGAGGTCGGTGGGGTGGAGCTACTCAATGCAGACAATTAAAACACAACTGACTGGATATTTTTTAATGCAATCTGCAATTAAATGGCTAATAATAAAACTTAAATTGTAAAATGTAAGTGGGAATGGCTAATTTTTCCCTTAAAGGGCGGGAAATCTATGTAGCCTTGCAGTTATTTACGGCTCACACTGGGAGAATGGCTTCTCCATGGGTCCCTGTTAGCAGCTCCCCACAGCTGGGTCTTGCTTCTGGCTGGCAGCCTCCGCGATGCAAACTCGTGCATTGCATCTCACGGCTTAATTAAATCACAGCAACCATTCCCTATAGCTCTCGGTTATATTAAGAATTGCAGAGTTCATCTCTATCCTTAACCATCTTACTAATGAGAGAGGTCAGAGTCTACCAGAGAGGTTTTTAACAATTGTGCTCAGTGGTAACTGAGTATATTTAAATCCATTTGATTAGTTTAATTAGGCTAAAGGAGATGTTAAATTTGGGGTTTGGCACAGATACGGTAATTGCACCAAGCTCAGCAATAGCTTAGTAAAGTTAAATAAAACTAATTCTTTAACTGCTTAACCGCTTAATTCTCTAACAGTGATTTAATCACTTTGTTGAGACCTAAGGGGGAACTTCTCAACGTCTGCGTGTTATTTTAGATCCAAACGGCAATCCAGACCTTTATTAAGGACTCAGTTAATATTATCTAAAAAGTTGAAGAGAAACAAAACATGGAGTGAAGTTATTTCCTGTGTTGTTGCAAATGTCGGCGTGGTTGTTGAGCTTACAGCCTTCTCCTGTGCTGAGTGCGTGGGCAGAGCTTCTGGGAGGTGCTGGCTAAGCAAGAACAGCCGGTCCGACCTCCTGAGACGTACTTACTCAGGCTGTAAGCTAATTATTTGTTGACAAACATGTTTTCAAGACCCTGTTGCAGACCAGATTTTTTTTTTTTTCTGCTTTGAAAATGTAGCTTAGAGTAGATGTAACCAATATGCAAACTTGGCTGAAGACAGCCCGTCCTGGACCCTGCCGTCGTTGGTTTATTTTTAACAACCCCAGTGCTCTGCTGCTTTTGTCTTCCTCCTCTGCATGCAGTTGAGCAGCACCTGGTTGTGCAATGTTGCAGTCAGTGGGAAATTCCCCATTGGCTCCTATTTCCACTTTTCAAGCATGCTAAATATCCTCATTCCTATTTTATAAAAGAGTTACGCAGCAAGATGTCTGGCCCAAGGTCAGCAAGTGCCCGTGTGACAGAAGCAGAAGAGCCCTGGTGTTCCCCCAGGACGTGAACTCCTGAGCCCTGACTGAACTGCTCTGCTTCCACACCAATTCCTCTGCAGCAGCCACAGGGAGTAAAATCCCAAAAGGTGCAGCAGAGCTTATGACTTGCCCCAAAATTATGATGCATGCACATAAAAAGCAGAAAAGTTTGGGTTTCACATCTTTATTACCCTTTTTGATGTAATCTGTAAATAATTTGGTTTCCTAACACAGGTTTTTATGCAAGTAATGAGACTAACACGTGGCATCAGAACCTGTTATAAAGATGGGATAAGGCATCATGTCCTTGTCAGCATAGATAACCTATTGATCTGCAGAGAGGGTTCATGCAATATTTTCTTGCCCTTGGGCATTTTACTATCTGAGATAGACAGATCGCGGCAGATGTCTTTTGTTTCTAGCTCCATGGAGAATTAATCATCTAAACAGGGGAAATATTTTGAAAGTGTGTATTTTGTGTTTTAAGGCAAACATGAGTATGAAGTTAATAGGTCTTAATTTTTGTACTGATAACGGTGAGATTAAAGTCCAGCTATAGGAAGATTGTTTACTATTTAACTGGTTTACGTACCCACTGGAATATCTGAGTATCAAACAACTACATGATGGGTGAGCTGCTCTGACACGGTTCTGTCTCTCGACTGTTCCCAGCTGATTTCCTTTTGCAGCGGGAAGGTCTCTGGATGTGTCTGTGTGCAGGGCTTACATAAAAATGGCTCTGTGGCCAATGTATATGTGTTTCCAGGTAGCTGGTTTGCCTGGAATGGGTATGGGGCTGTGTCGTGGTTCAACCTGACAGGCAGCTGCTCACTCACTCCCCCCCCGCCCCGCAGTGGGACGGGAGAGAATCGGAAGGGTAAGAGTGAGAAAAACTCATGGGTTGGGATAAAGACAGTTTAATACAACAGAAAAGGGAAAATGATAATGATAGAATATACAAAATGAGTGATGCACAATGCAATTGCTCACCACCCGCGCTGACTGATAACCAAGTGGCAATCGCTACTTCCTGGAACACGCCTACCATTCATATACTGAGCATGATGTCACATGGTATGGAATACCCCGTTGGCCAGCTGGGCTGGCTGTCCTGGCTGTGCTCCCTCACAATGCTTGTTTTGTTTTGTTTTGTTTTTTCTTGAGCTGAATGTCCTTGACTAGCAGGGTACTTAGCAACAACTGAAAACATTGGTGTGTTATCAACATTCTTCTCATACTAAATCCAAAACACAGCACTAGGAAGAAATTTAACTCTATCCCAGCTGAACCCAGGACAGGCTGATGTTATCTATTAATTTAGTAACAACCTAAGACCAATAAATGGGAAGAAAGTCCTGGAGTTTCCAAAATTTTTTTTTTTTTTTTTAATGAAGCAGTCCTTCCACAAGAAGGTCAGAGGTGTGGAAGCTTCACAGCCAAGTCTAGCTTAGGATGAGTGGTGAAAAGGATGAAAGGGGAAGCAAAGTGGAGGAGTGGGCTGCCCGCCACGTGGGGGATGCTGCAGCATCCAGGAGAGCGAAGGAGTGGAATGATGGCAAATGGGAGGGTGGAAAGGGGAGCGCTGGGGGTTTGTCTTCCTGAAGAAAAGGTTGCCATACTCTCTCCAAAGCCAAGAAGGACAGACAGGGGGAAAGGGTGTGTGGTTTCAGTTTGCTGGATGAGGCAGCACCTGCCTGGGGCCGGGGTGGAAGGGGCTGGCAGGGCCGTTTGTCCGCTGCAGGCGCATGCGGGGGGAAGGCAAGAGCGGGGGGACGCGGAGGGTTTCCAGCGCCCTGCACGGCAGGGCAGAGGCTTGAGCTACAGGGCACCGGGAGCAGCCGCACAGGGCGAAGCGTCGAGGCGGGGGCGTTGCCGGGGGGAGAGGTGCGGCTGGCAGACCCACCCCCATCCCGGCCCCTGCCGGCCACTGCACCTGGGGAATAACTTCACTCCATGTTTTGTTTCTCTTCAGCCGTTTAGATAATAACTGAGGCCTTGATAAAGATCTGGATTGCAGTTTGGATCTAAAATAACACTCAGACATTGAGAAGTTCCCCCTTAGGTCTCAACAAAGTGATTAAATCACTGTGTAAAGGAAGTCTCCCACCCAGACCGAAGTGTGCGTTTGATACCTGTGCTCCCTCCACGACCTGTGCAGTGGAGAATCCAGAATGCAGGGGCAGGGCAGACCTCTGGGGCACAGAGGTGCTGTGGTTTCTTAAGCAGCACGTGAAGCTGTGACCAGCAATGCCACTGGGCTGTGCCATGACCTGATGTCTGGAAAAAAGACTAGCACCGCAGCAGGTTGTGTCTCTTCCCAAGCATTCGCAAGCATCGAGGATGGAACAAAATGTCTGAGACTGGCCCAGCTCCTGGCTCCCAGCTACTCTTAATAAAAATCAGCTTTGTAGCAGTGCAAGCAACAGTCTTACTGCTTTTAGATTATTATTTGTTTGAATTTGAACAGATGCATGAGCCACTGTGTTGCCAGAAGGGATATCATTAACACTGAAGGAAGTTAGCTGTAGGTTAACAAGTGAAAGGCTGGGTTTAAAATAGTGACTTTCTGTAGCTCCTAATTATCTTACCCTGAAGAAGGAGATGGATGAGCTTTAGCCCTAGGAAATGCACAGCAATAGGCAGAGACTTCGCATACTGATTGCTGCAGGGGAAAGGGGCAGCATGGTGAAGGCAGGAACTGCAGGAATGTACAGAACAAAACCACAAACATAGAAAAATAAAATATTTGCTTCAACTGGGAAGGCAAGCTGGCCAGTACCAACTTCCAGCTCCCCTGCACGGTGCCTGCAGGGTTCAAGTAGGAGCCTTTAGGGGATGAGAGGACTTGTCAGTACAGGCCATTGCCACAGCTTGGCATCTTGGTCATTTTATCTGGGTCGTTTTCAGCTGGGTGTTACGCAGCAAACAGCAACAAGTTTTGATGACATCAGGAGTGACAAGTTCTGATGTGAAGCCGATGAAGGGAGGCTCTGGAGGATTTTAAAAAGCTGATGGGCTTCTCTGTGATGGTGGTGGTGTAGCACAGATGGACAGACCTCACTCAGCGTGTCTGAACACAACTGCTCTGGCAGCTGGGGAGGTGAAAACTCTTCCCTGGTATGATACATAAGGGAACATGTGCCCAGCCTGCTGGGCTGGACTAGAAACCTGAAATCCCAGCAGACGTAGCGTGGAAGTTGTAGTGAGAAGCAGAGGAACGTGAGAAGCAGCAAGAGGTGGTAAGAAAAATTGCTATAGCTTTTGAGCTATTATGACAGGAAGCACAAAACCAATTGTCAGTGTCTTCCAGATTTATAAAAGGTTTGAGCCAACGTCCTAGCATGGAAATAACAGACTGACAGCACACGTGCCGACACGAAACATCTATGTGGAAAAAAGGCAGCGCTGGCTTTCCCTTCTGGATGCCAGTGGCTTCTCATCTGCATTTATGGAGCTGAAACATTGTGACGTCTTTTTGCAATGGCAAACATTTCCTCTGACTAGAGAGGGGTCTTTCAGCTATTGCTGTGCAGTGTGCAAATTGTATACAAAACTAGGGCAGCATGCGGAAGTATATAGGGAGAAAATGCTTGAATTATGTGTCTTTCATTCTGGTCTTAAAAATATAAAGCATGCACGCCCTCATTGCACTGTAGAGGAATAGGGACTGTGACCACAACTTTGGAAATGAGACAATGATGTGAATAATTCAAGCTTTTTGCATAGTCAGGGCCACGGCAGCCCATTCTTATTCACTAATATCAGCTGAAGTAGGAGTACCACTCTGTTCTGCACGGAGTTTTATTTAGTAACACCATGTAGTGCAGAAGAATAGGTTAAAAATATATGAGGGTTATTTAGAACTTGAAAAATCTAAAAAAAAGATTAGACATCTGTTATTGTAGACTCAAATAAGACTCAAATGCTTCCTTAGTACTACGGCTATTGATTTATTTTGTTTTATTTTATTTTGCTCAAGTCAACCTAATGCCAAGCTATGAAACTGGCGAAGGAAAAGCTAGCAGCAAAGTTGGTATAGATTTATTTGCTTTGCCGTTTCCTTGAACTTGTAAATCTTACCTTATGGAGCTAGCCTTGCTAAGAGAGTACTACACCAAGGCAGATAATCAGCTGTAGATGCTGAGGTTTTGTATTTGTTTGAGGGCTGGTTTTGGTGGGTTTTTTTGGCTTAAGAGGTGATTATTTAGTATCACACTGTCAGACTCGCTTTGAATTGTGGGCTTTAGTCCAAGCTGTCCTGCTAGTCTCCAGGCCAGCCCAGTCACCACAACTGGCTTTAAGTGCCATCACTGGATTTTGATACCATGCTGTCCCACCATCTCCTGGTCAGGCTGTTGTCCCACAGGGTGACTTTAGCCTTCAGTTAGCACTGAGGACACCAGAGATGAGATGGTCTGTGCAGCAATCTGCATGGACCTCAGCATGGGCCAGCTCAGGGCAGCCCTTCTTGTGCTGTGCTCTGGGGAGCAAATTCATGGAAAGGTAAGGCCAGCACTGCTAGTATCAGGATTACGTTTTCGTTTTAATAGGTACTGAGCAGTTTTGCTGAGGGTCCTTTACAAAAACCTTAGCGTTTGGAGAGTCTGCTTGATGGAGCGATTATGGTTGTCCTAATGACTTCCTCTTCTCCTCCTTCAAAGACCTCTGCCTTCTGCAAGGCGCTTGGCACCCTCTGGACCGATGCCGGCTGCTCCTCAGGGGTGTCCCCCCACCTCTGCAGCCTGCAGAGCAGGCATCTCTGGCGCCCGCGCGGTGCTGGGTCACAGCCTGTGGTAGTCAGTCAGATGGGTTCTGTTTCTCCGATCCCACGGTCAGGAGCCAGACTTCTTCACTCTTCCTGAAGAAGTGCTTTATCCTAATCACCTGGAAAGTGACCCTTTCCTCTGTTCAGTGGAAGTAGGACCTTGTGTGGCCGTAGGTTTGCATCCTTGCATGGGAGTGACAGGGACGTCATCAATTCTGCTCTACTGAAGCCTCTGCCTTTGCCAGCAGATACTCTGCCTGTCTTTCCTAAGCTACAAACACCGTTGCCTAAATGAACTACTGCCTACTGAAGAAATATCGGGGTTGAGCGTTATGATTACCTTTTCTATGCTTTTTTTGAAATAACTGTTGTAACCCTAAAAATACTTTTAAAAAATTAATATTATGTCTTTTAATTGCTTTTGCTCTTCCTTACACTGTTACTTCTAAGACTGTTTTTTTCCTAAAGCTTCCTAGAAAACATTTCTCCAGCTTTTTTTTTTAACTGGAAGAGATTTAATTGCAGTGTATGATAGTGTACTGATTGCATATCATAAGGTTTGAAGTTAGCTTTATAAAACATTGTTATTTCATTTGGGGAGGGCTCAGTATATTTTTATTGTTGAATGTATTCTAAATTACTTTGTTAAATATGTAGAGTGCTTGGAGGATGAAACATACCAGAAGTCGGTAACAAACTAACGGACAGATTCTCTACTCCTTTGAGCATTGTGTAATCATTTACACTTAGGCAAAGCAAGTGTGGGTGCTATTAAAACACTGACAGTATCTTGTAAGTGTTTAATGCAAGGTTTAAATTATACTATGAGATAACCAGGCACTGGAGAATAGCCTCAGAATCAGCTCAATCTCACACTGGCAAAACAAGGTCAGATCAAAGACTGTTTTTCCTGCATTGTTAAGAGCATGTTGAACTAACATTGCAACATGCAGCTTTATGAAAATTTATCTAAAATACATTTCTCAGATGAAATATGACTTTGCTTATGCTTGTGTTTTAAAATTGAACTAACCTTGCAACATGCAGCTTTATGAAAATTTATCTAAAATACATTTCTCAGATGAAATATGACTTTGCTTATGCTTGTGTTTTAAAATTTATGCATATGCAGTATTTTGACAACTTTGAAAAGTATTTTTGCTTTAATGCAAAAATTTAGATTTGCGATAATTTAATTTGTTTTGTGATTTTATGGCTTTTTTTTTCTTTTGTTCTTTTTTTTTTTTTTTTTTTAGTTTAAAAGATGTTATCCAAAGTGAAGATGTGAAACCCAGGCTGCAGTACATCATGTCTAACCCTTCCTTTTCTATGGTGACAGTTCAAAGTGAAGATAGTGGGATAACTTGGGAAACCAGCTCGAGCAGATCTTCTACTCCCTGGACCTCAGAAACTAGTACAACTTCTGATCTTTACAGTATAGAAAGTTCACCAGTAGGTTCTCCTCCAGGAAAAGTTATCTTTATTATGGATGAAGGTAAGATTGTGCGGAAAAGGAAGCGTAAATCTTCAAATAGAGTACCGATGGCTACAAACTTGAAGGGAGGCCAGGGCAGTATGAAACGTGACTTTTCTGGAATGCAGAGGCAAGAACCAAGAACTGTTCTAGGAGACGTGCAGGGCTCTGTGTTTAATGTTGAACAGGTGGAAGCACAAGACACAGATGAGGAAATGTTGGACGACAAAGAAGTTCTAGAGAACATGGCAGAAGAGCCAGTAAAACGTGCTCCGATAAGATCAATATTTAGAGAAAGCAGACTGAGAAAAGTAGGGCCGATCCTTGGAGGACCAGTACAAGCCAGAATCCAGCTGTTCAACTCAATTTTTGGAGGGACTGAGCCAGCCCCTGAAACATTGGAGAAAACCAGAATCCAGAGAAGTAGCTCAGTTTCAGGAGATTCTGAACAGTTCCTTGAAACATCAGTAAAAGAAAGATTGCAGAAGTTCAGTTCACTTTCAGAAGCAACACATCCAAAACCTTTCCGGAAAGCAAGAAGTAGAAATCTTGAAACACCATCAGAGAGAAGGAAGGAGCAAAGACAGCATCCCACAGCACATGCAAATCAAAGCTATTCTTCACCAGCAACGCCTCTTGAAAAACGGCTTACTAATAAAGATGATGTTTCATCTGAAAATATTAAACCCATTAAAATGAAAGATAAACCAAGCAGATTTTCAAGCTTTGGTGCAGAAACAGCTCTTCAACGTGGTGAAAGAAAAGACAGACAATCTCTGCTGGAGATTCCAAATCAGATATCAGGACAGTCACTGAAGTTCTGCCCTCCTGAAGAAGCCAAAAAGCAGCCAAGTTATTCACCTGTGGCCAAAACGTCAATAACAGAGCAATCAGCCTCCATCTCATTAGAGTCTGATGCTAAATCAGAGAAAAAAGTGCCGCTTCCTTCAGCTGAAACTGCAAACAAGAAACCAGACCAATCCCTGCTGACAGCATCAGATCTTCTGGATGAACCGACGGAGCAGAAAATTCAGCCCAATTGTGCACCACAGTCTGTTTCAGCAGATTTTGTTAATGAATTAAGTAGACAAAGTACCCAGCCTATTTTGCCTACAGCATCCATGTCAGAACATCCTGAGAGGGAAGCACAGAAGTCAGCAGTTCAGTCTTACTTACCTAGTGCTCCATCAGGTGAAGCCGAATATTCCACTCTATCTGAAACAAGACAGGAGGATATTATTCCTCAGTCATCAGAAACTGCACAGTCTGAGTCTGAACATGTGCTATTACCACATTCTGTAGATGACACAGAGAAGCAAGAAACTGAGTGTCATTCATCAACAACAGCACGGTCAGAAACTGAGCATTCAGGTCTATTGTATTCTGCTAAAAAAAAAGAGAGTGAAAAGACCCCACCACCAGAAAACCAAAATGTTCACTTAAGGAAGCAAACAGAATCGGAGGAGCAAGAAATTAAACTAAATTTACCTGTTCATGAAAAGATAGATTCTAAATATTTTGGCATTTCATATCCTGTTCACACAGAAACACAAGAAACTCAAAAAACTTCAGCTGCAAATAAAGGAGAAGATGTGGATCACCCTGATTTTTCCGTTGAAAAAACTAAACAAGTAAAGAGTGCACAAATGGAGATGGACCGTCCAGATTTCTCATATTCCAGCAAAGAAATTGGGGAATCAGAGGGAACAGAGATGGAGACAGAGCATCCGGACTTCTCTTTTTCCAGCGAAGAAACAGAGGAATCAGAGAGTGCAAAACTGGAGACAGAATATCCAGAATTGCTTTTTTCCACAAAAGAAACAGAGGAATTGGAGAGTGCAAAACTGGAGACAGAACATCCAGATTTCTTATATTCCAGGGAAGAAACAGAGGAATTGGAGAGTGCCCAGCTGGAAACAGGGCACCTAGATTTCTCACATTCCACAGAAAAAACAGAGGAATTGGAGAGTGCACAACCGGAGACAGACCATCCAGATTTTTTTTCCAAGGAAGAAACAGAAGAATCAGAGAGTGCACAGCTGGAGATGGATCATCCAGATTCTTCTTTTTCCAGGGAAGAAACGGAGGAATCAGAGAGCGCTCAACTGGAGACAGAGCACCCAGATTTCTCATATTCCAGAGGAGAAATGATGGAATCGGAGAGTGCACAGCTGGAGATGGGTCATCCAGATTTTTCTTTTTCCAGGGAAGAAACAGAGGAATTGGAGAGTGCTCAACTGGAGACAGAGCACGCAGATTTCTCATACTCCAGAGAAGAAACGGTGGAATTGGAGAGTGCACAGCTGGAGATGGATCATCCAGACTTTTCTTTTTCCAGAGAAGAAGCAGAGAAATCAGAAAGTGCACAGCGGGAAACAGAACATCAGGAGCTTTTATTTTCCAGGGAAGAAACAGAAAAACAAAAATCTGTTCCTTTGGAACTGGAACAGTCAGAGTCTTATTCCCCTGAACAAGCAGAGCTAGAAGAAGCAGCACAGCTTGCACTGGTACCTTCAGATTTCTCGTGTTTGATGGAAAAAGCAGAGAAAGAAAACACTACAGAACTCCAGCTGGTACATCCAGATATATCGGATTCCACCAGAAGAGCTGAGACACAGCAAACTGGGTATCTGGAAACAGCACTTTCAGATTTACCGTATCCCACGAATAAAACAAAGCAGCAAGAATTGGCACGAGTAGATGTGGACAATTCTTTTACGTCATATTTTGATGATAAAGAAGAACAGCCACAGCCTGTACAGCAGGATTCACAACCTGGAGGTAAGCTGTATTCCCATGCCAAGGGAATGCAAGGAGAAACTACTCAGCTGCGGTCAGAGCATCCAGTTTTGTCATATTCTACTGGAAAGGAACAGCAACAGAAAACCTCACAGCTAAGGACAGAACAGCCAGAGATGACATACTGCACTGGCAAAACAGAACAACAGGAAATATTGCAACCAAAGTTGGAGCAAGCAGATTTGCCATATTCCCATGGAGAAACAGCACAAGAAGCCGTACAAAAACACTTAGAGGATCCAGAGCCATCATGTTTCATTAGTGAAGCAGAGCAACAAGAAAATATACAACTAGCTTCAGAAAATAGGGACTTCTCATTTACCACTGGAGAAGCAATGCAAGAAGCAGAGGAGTCAGGGCCTTTGGGCTCCTCACATTCAGCCGACAGAGCAAAGACCTTGGAAATGGTACAACTGGAGCAGGAGCAATCGCTTCCCTCCTCTTCCACTGCTGGTAGTCAGGAACAGGAAAGCACACCACTGGATGTGGCCCAGCCAGATGTATCATATTCCTTTGGCAGAATGGAATGTCAAGATACAGTAAAGAAAGAGCTAGAACAGCAAGAAACAGTCCAACAGAAAGCTATGCAAATGGAAATGGAGTATTCAGATTTGTTAGAAACCTGGGGGAAAGAAGAGCCACAGGTCATAAACCAAATTAATTTAGCACAGCAAGAAACAGCTCAACCAGAGTTAGTGCATCCATCTTTGCCATATTCTCTCAGTGAACAAACGCAAAAAGAAATGCAAACAGAGCCAGTATATCCAGAACAGACATTCTGTGTAAGTGCAGAAACGCAGGAAGAAATGACACAACACGAATCAGAGCAACCATTTCTTTCAAGTTTTACTGGCAAAACAGAGCAACAAGAAATAGCACATCCAGAGCTGGAGCAAATATTTTTGCCATCTTCCAGTGGAAAAGAAGCTCCACTGGAAATGGAAATTAGTTCAGAATATCCAGATTTGTCATATTCCTTTCACAAAGCTGAAAAACAGAAAAAGTTGAAACATCCAACCTTACCATTTCGTTTGAAGCAACAAGAAACTACACCACTGGTGATGGAACATCCACATTTTTCATGCGACAGTGGTGAAGCAAAACTAGGTGACACCACAGAGCAGGAGTCAGGACATCCAGAGCTCTTGTACTCCATGGGAGAAACACAAGGACAATCAGAACATTTGGATTCACCAGGAACCCTTGGTGAAGCAGCACAAAATGAAAGTATGGAAGTGGAATCTAAATCCTCAAATTTGACATGTTCTGATGGCCAAAAAAACCAGCAAGAAACTTCAGAATTTGATTCAAAATATCCAGATTTATCGTTTTCCTTTGGTAAAGCCAAAGAACAAGCAACTCAAGAGTTTGAGTCTAAATATCAAGCATTGCCTAAAATGGCCAGAAAAAGAGCTTCTCCAGCAACTGCACAAATAGAGTCAAAACATCCAGATTCCCTTGGCAAAGCAAATGAGCCAGAAATTGCACCGTGGGAAATGGAGCATCCTGATTTGTCACATTGCACTGATGAGACAAACCAACAAGAAGTAGTAGTGTTGCATCAGAAACAGAGAAAAAATTCTGTTGGCAGAGAAAAGCAGCAGCAAATCACAAAACAGGAGTTAGAGCAAGAAAAGTTATCACATTCTCCTGGTAAAACAGAGAAATTAAAACATGCCCAGGAGGACTTGGAACAACCAGATGTATCATTTTCCATTGATAGGCCAGATGATGAAATGGCCCCACCAGAGGCAGGACACGGTGATGTGATATATCCTCTGGATAGCACAGAGGTGCAACGACGAGAATCGGAGCAAACAGGTTTAACTTACCCCTTTGGAAAAGCAGAACAGAAAACGGTTCAGCCAGAAGTGGAAATTCCACGTTTGGCCCATTCTGTGGGTATGGCAGAAGAAGAAGAAATGGCAGAACCAGGGCAGGGACATCCTGACTTGCTTTATTCCATTTTCAAAGCAGGAGGACTGGAAACTGCACAGCTGAAACCCGAACACCCTGGTCTAGCATGCTCCCTCAACAAAGTGCAAGAAACAACCCAGCTGGGGTTGGAACAGCTGGATGCATTGTATGTTCATGACAAAACAGAGCAACTCCCACCTGCCCAGCTGGACCTGGGCCACGCAGACTTGGCATCCCCCACCGACAAAGTGGGGCAGCAAGGGATGGTGCACACAGCCTTGGGAAGCCCTGATGAGGGACAGTCTGTCAGCAGAGCAGAGCATCCACAAGCTGCAAAAGATAAACTAGGACCTCCAGATGCATCACCTCATGGTGGAAAAGCAGAGCAAAGAGAAATGGCAAAACCAGAGCCAAAGCATCCTGATTTCTCATATTCTGTTGACAAAATGCAGACACAAGAAACTACACAACTGGGATTAGGAAAACCAGATCTATCATCTTGGCCTGGCAAAACAGAGCAAGCACAAACTGCTCAAGAGGAGCCGCCAGGCTTCCTGTATTCCTTCAAAAAAGCTGCACAAGGAGAGAAAGCACAGCCAGAATTGGGACATTCACAGTTATCTTATTCTGTTAGTGAGGCAGAACAAGAAACTGTACATGCAAAATCAAACCATTCAGATTTATCTGCTGGCAGATTAGAACACCGTGAAATCATACAACCAGAGGCAGAACTAATGGATTTATCATGTTCAATTGGTGAAACACAGCAACCTCAAATGGCTGAAGTGGATTTGCAGTATCCGGATTTATTGCATTCCACTGGCACAGTACAGCAACAAGAAAAGATTCAACCAGAGCAGGAACAGTCAGGTGATTTTTCATTGTCTC
>NW_009203698.1:0-24728 GCF_000690835.1 Fulmarus glacialis | reverse complement strand
ATGCAGGCAGAACACCCTGAGCTGCAGTGCTCTATGGGGAAGACAGAAGGACTGCAAAATTCCCAAGCAAAATCAGAATATGCAGATTTGTCATTCTCTGTTAGCACAGCAGAACTTCATAAAACAACACAGCCAGAGTTGAAAGAACACGATTTGTTGCATCCTTTTGTCAAAACAGAGCCATCATGGTCTGCCCCACTGGAGTCTGAGCATCCAGACGTCTCAGATGCCGTGGGCAAAGTACCACACCCTGATTTGTCCTCTCCTATTAGTGAAGAAGAACAAAGTGCACAACTGGAGGTCAAACAGGAGAGGGGAAGCTATACATTACACCCAGAGGAAACAGTGCGACTGAAATTGGAACAGCCAATGTTGTCAAGTTCTCCTGGCACAGCACAGCAACCAAAGGAAGGGGAATTCCTGGACTTCTTGAATTCCTCTGGCAAAAAAGAGCAACAAGAAATGGCAAAGCAAGAGTTGGAGCATTCAGATTTATCATACTCCACTGATAAAACACAGCAACAAGAAACCACACAACTTAGGTTAGGACAACCAGATTTATCATCTTGCCCTGGGAAGACAGAGCAACCACAAACTGTTCAAGTGGAAGCAGAGCATCAGGGCTTGCTGCATTTCACTGGCAAAACTGAACAGCAGGGAACAGCACAACCAGAGGTTGAGCATCTAGATTTATCATATTCCAGTGACAAAGTAGAACAGCCACTGGCTACACAACAGAAATCAGAGCAGCTTGGAACACCCCATCCCATTGGAAAAACAGAGCAACAAGGAATGGCACATCCAGAGCGGGAATTTCCCAATTTATCATATTCCATTTGCAAAACACTGTCACAAGAAGCAACACAAATGGACTTAGAGCAACAAGATTTAACATATGCCTGTGATAAAACAGATGAAATGCAAACTATGCAAGGTGAACGGGAACATAGAGGTTTGTTGTATTCTTCTGGCAAAAGAGAACAAGAAATGCTATTGTCAGAGTTGCAACATCCACAGCTATCTTGCCCTGTTAGAGAAATAGAAGAAGCAGCTACAAATCAGAAGTCAAACTATCCAGATTTGTCATATTCTATTGGTCGACAAGAACAGCATAAAAGTGAACAACCAGAGGTGGAAGAAATGGATTTATCCTATGCAGCGGGCAAATCAGAGTACTCACAACCTGCCCAAAAAGTACTGCAACAGCCAGAGCTTTTGGAGTCCTTCAGCAAACTAGAGAAAAAGGGAATGGCCCAGCCTGGCTTTTTGCACTCCATTGGTGAAGAAAAGCAGAAACCAGCTTCACCATTAGACTTAGTGCAACCAGGTTTATCACATTTCCTTGGCAAAACAGAAAAACAGGAAACTGCACAAGCAGGGTTCGTGCCTTCTGATTTTTCATATTACACAGGAAAAGCAGAACAGTTGCAAATAGAACGACTGAAATCAAAACGTCCAGATTTGTCATATTCTCTTGGCAAAGCAGAGACTCATGGAATGAAACCACCAGATTTATTGTACTCCTATGGCAATGCAGAGCAACCACAGACTGCCCAGCTGGAGCATCCAGAGACATCCTGTTTCAAGGGTGAAATGGAGCGAAGGGATGGGGCCCAAGCTGAACTGCAGTGCATTAATTTGCAGTACTCTGTTGTTGAAACAGAGCAACCAGAAACACCTTCTGTATCTTACACCTTTGGCAGGACTGAGGAGCAGGGAACTGCACAACCGGACTTTGAACGATCAGATTTATTAAGTCCTACCGACAAAGCAGAAAAGCTGCTGAGACCAGGGCATTCAGAGAAGCAAGACATTGGGGCTACTTCATCTCTAACTGCTCAGTTGGAAACTAAACAACAAGATTTATCCTTTTCCACTGAGGAAACAGAGAACCAACCATATTCATCTTTTTCTGAACAAACAGTGTCTGTACCTTTGGGTGTTTCACATTCTGTCTCTGAAACAAAACCAGAAGGAAGTCCAAAGTCTTCACCTGTAACTGGAGGCCTGTCCCCCAAGCACTTAGATTTATCTTACACCCACTGTAAAACAGAGCAGACAGAAACTGCCCAGCCTGTTTCAGGTTTCTTCTTTGCAAGAAAAGAAGCAGAGAATACAAAAATTCATCTACATTTGCCTGTGGCTGCACAGTCAGAGGCTGAACATGTAATTCTACCTGAAACAGAGAGGGAACAGATTCCACATTACTTTGATGCAGCTATGCAATTAGAATCTGAACAATTAAATTTATCATATTCTACAGAAAAAGCAGAAACTCTGGAAAGTCAAGATTATTTAACTGTATCTTCAAAATTGGGGTCTGAGCCTTCAGTTCCATTTTATTTGGCTGATGAAACATGTCAGCAAGAAATTACACCTTATTCAAAACCAGCTTCTGAGTATCTGGTTCCCACATGGTTCCTTGCTGAACAAGAAAAGCAAAGCATGCAGCCACTTATTCCCCAGTCTGCACAATCAGAGTATAAACATGTAATTCCACCACATGATGAAAAGGAATTGCAAAAAATTCGGCTCTATTCACCTAAAGCAGCAAGCTTGAAGACAGTGCAGTTCGAGAGTATGTCTCTAATGCAAACACAAGACCAAAATGAGCAAGAATCTCAAGATCGTTTGTTGGACACAAAATATTTGACATCAGAGCAGCTAAGAAGTCCCCCCAAATTCACTGCTGAGCAGGATAAGCAAGAAATGCAACCTGATGTGCAGACAGTGCTGAGATCGGTGACCACAGAGACAAAGTTGACTGCTGTAGCAGACCGGCAAGCAGTGTCATCAGATTCACTTGTACCTTTTCATACATTACCTGAAAAGTCAGTATCAGTGGTTTTCACTGATGATGAAAAGAAACAAAATATTCCATCATCTTTAGTAGGCATGCTTGGAAAGCAACCTAGCATAGTTTCAGGCGTTTATACTGAAGGAGAGGATGGATGTGAAATGCAACCATATTTTGCAGACCAAAAGCATACATCCTTAGAGCATCTGGGAGCTGTTTCATCAGATCTTGTCTATGAAACTGTGACACACAAAACTGAGCACTGTTCTGGTGAACAGGGCAGCCTTTCTTCAGCAGAGATGAAGTCCGTTAACTCTAGTTCTGATGAAAAGCAGAATCCAGATACTCCATCTTTTGGGCTAGCTAGCTGGCTGGCGGAAGAGGTGAAAGCTCGCTCAATTAGTCCAATAAGAGCTACAGAAGTAGACAGGCAAGGAGTTCAACTTTCTCCAAATGAAGCTGCTGATTTTGGATCAAAACAATTCCCAGCTGGAAGTTGCACAGAACTTACAGTTGACGGCGCTACAAAGAATAAAGGAGATATGTTTAGAGTTTCTGATACACTGTCAAGCGAAATTTCCCGCAGAGTTTCCTCAGAAACTAGTCACAGAGTGCAAAGGTATGATTTACCATCTCTGGGAGGAGATAATCCAGGTCCAGACAAAGTACCAGAGCGTGAAACTAGGATTGGAAACCCTACAAAAAAGGAAGCAATGGAACATCCGGAGGTAGACAAAGTGCCTGAAGTGCCTGAACATTACTTGAGAGAAGAGGAAGAAACAGAACATGCAAGCGCTGTAGAAGACAGTCAGCATGCTCCAGAGCCTACTGAACAAAAAGATCTATTTAATATAATTTCAGAAGGTTATGAAATACTCAATATTCATGCTCCTACACATATTTCTTCTGTTGATCAAGAAGAAAGTAAACACATGCCAGATAAACTAGAATACTTGGAAACAAATCCTTCGTTTAAAAGAAAATTAGCTGATGATGGCCATAAAGCCCTATCTTCTGGAACAACTACAGAAATTTCAGAAAGCTCAGTGTTGGGAAAGCCTGCAAGCCATGAACTAAAAGAATTGGTCAAAAATGATGCTGTTGAGGAAACTGGAGAAACACAACAAGAAAATCCCCTGTTGCCAGAAAACAATAATAATGCAGTGTTGGATCCTAATAATGGTATGTCTGATATGGATTATTTTGAAAAATATACATTGATTGATGACAAATCCCCAGTTAAGCCACATTTTGAAAGACCAAGTTCATTGTTTCCTGTGACAGAAGACCCCAATGAACCTGTGGAAGCAGCTACGTCTTTTAAAGAAAGTGCTGAGGTAGATACTTTGGAAGAGCAGTTTTCCTTACTTGAGGATCTGGATGAAGTCTTTTACGGTACTGTGAAAGGAGAAAGCAAAATGCAGTCCTATGCAGATGCTCCAAAACCTTTACCTCTGCAGAAATCAATTGACATTAGCAGGAAAAAGGTTACAAATGTAGAAGATGAACGGAAGTCACCAGGGACCCCACTATTTGATTCAGAAGAAGGAGTGCTAGAACGATCTCTGTTGTTCCCTACCACTGTTGCTGCAGTTAATCCAGAACTTCTAGAGGAGCCACCTGCTCTGTCGTTTTTATACAAGGACCTCTATGCAGAAGCAGTAGGAGAAAAGACAAAGGATGAGACTCCTTCTGATGAGGAAAGTGGTAATTTCCCTAGTAGAAATTCAGACACGGATGATGGAACGGGAATATATTTTGAAAAATACATTCTTAAAGATGAAATTCCAAGTAAGGCCATAGGGCCTCAGAAGGATCAGATACCAGAGGATGAGTCCTTTAGTGGAGGAATTTCAGTTCAGAGTTCAGAGGACAAACACAAGCAGGGGTCTGATAATGTTCAACATGTAAGAACTGAGGTTCTGCCAGAAAGGGGTGTTGTGGAGAGAGAGAAAGTCCAGGTTGACAGTGACATTCAAGCAACAATTTGTAAACCAATGCATGCCATTCCTTTTGGAAGCAAAGCAGTTCTTTCAGGTGCAAGAAGTGATACCACTGAACAAAGAGAAGAAGAAAACATACCTGTAGAAACAACTGAGGAGTTGCCAGAGCAATCAAGTCATCAAGTGTATAGTCAGCTAGTGGATTATCAGGGAGCTGCATATCAAGATACTAGTAATAAGCAGGAAGAACAGCATGAAATAACAGCAGTTCCTGAAATGGAAAAATATGTCCCATATGTCCGGACTCCTGTTGAAGACAGCGAAGATGATCAGTATACCCAGGAAAATCTTTCACGTGTCCCTAGCATTCAGCAAACAGAGAAGCAAGACTTGCAAAGAGAGGAGCAGCACCCTGAGGTTTATGAATATCTCGCTGAGTCAATGGACTATGATGTGATTACGCAAGAAGAACTTTTGCAAGATGAAATATCATCTCAATTCACACATGAGGAGCTATTATTTGAAGACAGGGATTCTTTTGAGCATGTTGGTGATAGTTATGAACTTGTTAATGAGCCAGAGCAAAGAACACCTGTTGAGCTTGAAGATTCAGGCTTTGTAGTGATGTATCCTGAAAAATCAGCAACAAACATTCCTCAAGTTGAGAGTCCACAAAAAGAGCTGAAAAAAGCACAAGCAGACACATACTGTTACCACTGCAAATGCCCAATATCTGCTATTGACAAGCTTTTTGGAGAACATAAAGACCATGAAGTCACAACACTAGATGCTGCTGCAGCCAAGATGAAGGTAAGAATTAATTCTACTGAAGCTAATTTCTCCAGACCTCCTGTGTTGTCAGGGGAGAGGCTTCAGAGAGCAGTCCAGAAGCTAAATCACAGTATCTATAAAATAAAAACTATTCCTAAACACCTGTTAGAGATCTTGAAGGGAGACTATCTTATTAAGGTATTCTCTACAGTCCTAGGCTTGCTAAACTGGTATTTTTATTTGTTCGTAAGTTTGAATGACGTTGATATATGTAGCTGTTACCAGACTTTCCATCTTTTAGCCTGCTCACTTGTGTAAGTTTGTTCTGGTTTGTATGAGTGGGGGGAGAAATGGGAAGAGTGTTGTTTCTATGAAAAGAAAATTTTACTAACAGCAGCTCATTTCATTTGACAAGGCACAGAAGCCTCCATATGTGGGGACCAGTATCATCATAAAGTCTTCCCCATCCCAGTTACATGTGTTGGTTACTTGGAGATTTTAGACAAGTTACACTACACAGTTTTGTTGAAACTCCATCCTCATTTTCTGTTCAGTTCATGTTCATCTGTGCCAGCAGTGTTTTAGCTATAGCACAAGCAAGAGTTTAGCAAGTCCTGCTTCTTCTCACTATCTCTAAGCTATACCACTCTGAAAGATAGATAAAAATGCCCTCCATTTCAGTAGCCTAGTCCTTTGCTATAAGTACTAGTAAAAATGCTTTTGTTTCTATGGAAGCTGTTCTTCATTAAATTGCAGTTTTGCTTGTGAAAACAGCATGCATGTGATGTCTCATTTTTCCCATATCAGATTTGTTCATGTACAAGTATACAGATGTTCCTTTTTTGGTTACCAGCTATTTAATCTCACCCCAGTATCTGAAAGGTGAGGTCTCTTTTCTGGCACATGTTTGATTGACAGTAATACAGATTTTGTGTAATTTCATTAAAATTCCAGAAGGGCTTGTATCGATGGTATTTATGTTATCTTTATGTTAACTCATATGCAAGAAAGAGAAATTAAAAGTAGGAGGAGTTAATGTGGCAGTTTCAAATATCAATATTTGCAAACTATCTCCACAGTGTGCAGATGTATGACAGCAGAGTTGCTTTTCATATATGGCCATTCTTGCTTGACTTAGAAGTGATAATTAGCCACCAGCAAGTCAGTAATAAAGTCACAGACCCCAACCCATCCCTCAAATGTATCTGCATTGCAGCGAGTCAAGTTAAGCCGCAAATAAACGTCCCATGATATCATTCCCTGGCTGTGGAGCACATACATGAAGCCAATATTAAATCTGGCCACAACACAGGCTTGGCTTCACATGATTTCTAGCACTCAGGGCTCAGGTTACTCTGAGACGGCATTTGTATGTTTCTTGTTACTTCTGTATAATTACTGAGAAAACATTAAATAGCAAAATGCTTGTTGCCTGAATTTTGCATGTAGAAACATAGCTTCACAGTAAATGAAATGAGCTATGGATGGCATCTGTCAGATTTTATAGGTTATCTTGACAAACAGAAACTTGCCTCTGAATCTTGGTGATTGGCCCTAAATATTTATAAAGTGAGCCTTCAGTTGTACAGTCCAATGTGATTTTTATAATTAATGGGAAGTCATATGGTAGTTTTCAACAGATCTAGCTGTAGAAGGTTGCCATAATAGGAAGCTGTTATCAAAGGAAGTTAACCTTCCTTTTAGATTTATGCCAGCTAATTAAAACTAAGTATTTTTATAACTTATAAATTGCACCTGAGCAGATGGCCAGCTTGCTTTCACGAAAGGTCAAGAAGGACTAAGAAAAAGTTCTGAGTCGTCTCTGATGCCTGTTGTCCCTTGGACTGTTTTTGTTTCCACATCTAATTCAACCAGTGATTTTGATTAACTCTGGTTGATAGGAAATATCTTTAAAATTCTGTTTAAAAAAAATCACGACACTGCATAATCTATTAGCCTCATGATTACCTGCATTATCTTCCTTTTTATGGGCTTGTTCCTGCGATCTCTCAAGGACCCTCATGAGGGTCTGTGTACCCTAAGTCTCTAGCAAAATGGCACTGGAATTTGTAGCGTTCAACAACTTGTGTAGACACTCAGCACCTTGTTGAACTGAGCTCACTTTTTTTGGTTTGGAAACAGTTTTGTGACTGTTCCAGTTGCTATTTCTGTGCTTGTCTTTGTAGCCAGGGAGATACTTGAACTAAATTTAGCAATTGTTCCAATGTTGGCTTATGGGAAAACAAAAATATTCACCTAAAATAAGTTGCGTGTAAAAACTTTATAAAGTAACGTGCTTATGTTACTGAAACATTTTAAATTTCAGGATCACTTAGGTGAATTGCTAATAGCACTGGAAGAAAAGTCAATGAAGATTGAAGAGTTTGTGAGTGATATTGAATCTCTATTTAACTCTGTTGAGGTAAGTCCAGTGTTTTGTCGCACTAATTTTCTTTCCCTGTACAAAATTCCTTCTAAGATATGCTTGTCTTGTTTTGTAGCGTCATTGTTTTCACTAAAATGGGCTGTTTCTCCAGTCCTCAAACTGACCTCTCCCACTGGAAGGTGTTAACTTTAGGGGAAGAAAAAGATTGCTTTTTTTGCACATTATTGTAAAGTGGAGTATGTCAAGCACTGGAGGAAAAAGTTTCCTTAATTTTGTTTACGCTTATAAAAAGCTCACACTGTTTGGATCTTTATTTAGAATCCTGTGTGAAGCATCTAAATGAGTTGCCCGGTGTCTTAACTTCATAATGCCCAAGTTCTTAAGCCTTGAGGACGGTATTAATTTCAGTTGAAAGTATGGATTTTTAGCTATTTTATAGTCAGACTTCCTGTCTCAATGCTTAAATATGGAAGTTTAAACATTAACAGTAAAAAAAAAAAGATCTGCCATTGTTTTGAATGTATTTTTCTAGCGTTATTTCTCCCAGATGAGCTTGCTTACAGAAATAAAGTTCTCTTATTCTCAGGATGCCAGGAGGAGTCTGGTGGATGGCTCATGTATGAGTAATCGAGAGTTTCTGTGTATTCATTAAAAGTTGTAATTTTATTCTGCAGGTCAATTTACATCTGCTTTTACTTTGCAGGAAAACTGTAAGAAAAATGCAGAGTTATTGGAAAAGCAGAATGAAGAGATGCTTAAGAAGGTGGTAGCACAATATGATGAGAAATCGGAGAACTTTGAGGAAGTGAAGAAGATGAAAATGGAGTACCTGTATGAGCAGATGGTTAACTTCCAGCAAACTGTTGATTCGGCAAAAGAAACTTTGGAGACAACAGTAAAAGAAATGGAAGAACTCGATGGATTTGTTTTCCTAAATGTAAGTAAAAATGGCTTTCATACTGTAGCTTTTATGGTACTAGTTAGGAAAGCACTTATAGAGTACCTAGGATGAGAATGAATTATTCACCTTCCTTTTTTTTTTTAAGATAGCCAAATCCTGCAAGCTCAGCTATTCCACTCTGAAACTGCTAGATCATTTGCTTTTGTCATGTGAATGCTCAGAGAGAATTGCAAAGATGATGCATAGGATGAAAACATGCTTTATGCCATTAAAATGGTTATTATGTTTTGTTTTGTGAAGAGAAGGCTAAGAGACACTTCGATAATTTATCTAGAATTAATTATCCACTGAGGAGTAAGAAATGTTGTAGTAAAAGGTACTTTACTGTATGAAAAATAAAGGTGAAACAAGAAGGTGTAAACTGAAAATTATCTAAACCGGAAACAGAGTTGTTGTTGAGTTGTGGGGGTTTTATTGTTTTTCTTTTTTAAATGAGCAGATACAGACAGTAGTTATACACTCATATTACTGAGGCTGTGATAAAGGTTTACTGCTGAAAAACAGTGAGAAGCTGTGTGATGCTTAGTCACTGGTCAGGGTTAAACCACAGCAACACGCTAGGTTTAGGAATGTGCATGTGAGGTGCATATCGGTAATGGTCCTTTCTGGATGTAAAAACCATCCCTAGTGAATCTGAGTTACCTAGCTCATACAGTTGTCAGTCGTAAGCTGGTGTCATAGGGTCTTGCAGGTTAATCATTAGCGGCCTGGGTCCTCCAAGATTGTTCTTGTGCTGCAGGACTTGTCCCCACGTGAGCTGTGACACTTTCTCCTTTATAGAAGTGTATCAGTGGTCTTGAAGGCGATGGGATTTCTGGGACAATAATCTTGTACCCTTATGGAATTAGCCTGTAGTCCGGAAGTGGCAGAGAAACTATCCTGGGATGCAACAAATGAAAAGTTCAAATTACTGTCTAAAGACCGATCATTCATGCAAAATAAAACAGCTTTCCAAATACAAGCCCCCGGCCCATATACCAGTAGAAATTGAAATGGTGGAGCAATATTTGGCTGTCTCCCCTGCTCCAAGCTACACAAGTATCCTGTAACCCAGTGAATGCCATGGGACATTGGCTATTTTGGGATGGATGAGAAATATATCTTATTTTCCTGAACTTTGTGAGGTGCTGGATCAGTGCTTTGGCAAAAAGATAACGTTGTAATCTGAAATTCTTTTGTGGGGTGAGAAAATTATTAGATTCCCTGCCCCTTTCTGGTAGTGATAGAGGACAGGAACTTTTCTGTCCACGAGTCAGGAAATGTTAGCTGAAGATTCATGGAGCATGGGAGAAACTCTCACTCCATGAGTACAAATCTCACAGTTTCTAGTAACCAGAAGTTATGAAGGAGATTTCAGCCAGAATTTGGATTTAAGTGTTCTTAATGTGCAATTGATTTCTTCCTGTAAAAGCCTTGGTTTAAGAAAGTATTTGACTGTGCTCTGGTCTTTAAACCTGGATATTGAATACTGACCCCTCAGGAGTTTAAAACCAGATTTAGACTCTAATAGCCTGCTGAGCCAGAGCTTTGAAGTGGAATGTTCTTAAGGAACTTAATTCTCTGCTGGTGTGAATGAGCAGCATCCCAGAGAACATCATGTCAATAAAGCCATGTGTATTTTATGTCTGTGGAGAGCAGCAAGGCTGTTAGAAGAGTGGCTCTTCAACATTTTCAGGGTTTTGAAAACTGTTAATACTCCTCTTTTTTTCTTCCTTTAGTCATCTAAAGAATTGAATAAAAGGTATATGAATGGGTTAAGTGCACAGCAGTCAGTACTAGGCCTAGCATGCTGGATGCTTCATTTAGTATTTGCAAGCTTGAAAACACACTGCTAATATTCATAGCTAATTTTATAAACCTTGCAAATAGCGAAATTAAGAGGTTTTGTACTTGTTGCTGTAACTGACTGGTTTTGAAGTGTTTTGCACGTGTTCTATAATACATCCGTTAAACAAGTAGCATTTTAAAATGTCCGCTCAATTTTAAATCTCTACACAGACATTTTTAAACAGATGTTCCTTGTAGTTATTATTATACACATATATACTAAAAAAAAAAAAAATTTTGACCATGCTTCCATCTCTTAGACATCATTGGTACGTAGTTTTTCACTGGTCTGGTCTCTGAAAGGTTATAATGCAAAGTCACTCACATGGCTGGGATTGTTGGGCTACATTTCTGAACAAAATTCCAGGAAAAAAGAGAGATTAAGAAGCTTTCAAAAGCTTACCAGGAGACTATGGCCTGATGTTTTCCCATGCATCTTCGTCGGCACGGCCTGATTCGGGATGTGTCAGAGGACTGTTGCTTTGTCACAGCTGCATCCTGGCACGCCTGCACACACCGGTAAATACATGCAATCACAAACAGTTCTCTGCCATGTGTGATTTCCTCAAGCGAGTCATTTTGGTGAGACCCATGCTTTATGAGAGAAGTGTTCAATTACAAGCCCATATTCCCTCAATAAATTTTCCAAGGTGAACTACAAATATTCAGACAGGCTGGCTGCAAGCTTCTCCTGTGCAAGCCCCCAAACCTGCTTTGCCCACACCACCACCGCTGACTTTGCCCAAAGGGCCTGGGCGTTGCATGGTGCGTATCAAACATACGCTTGTCAGTGCTGCCTCAACCATCACAGCAATACGCTTGCTGACACATGTTGATGGACTGGGGTATAACAATGACACAAGGGTTCCAGTTTGCAGTCTAATCACAATCCCAGGAGAGAGGTCTGAAGAGAATGTGCCAAACATCCCTTCGTGGTTCCCATTAATGTGCAGAATTAGGACTATTCATTTGGACTCCCCTGTTATAAGTCAAAATGTGACAGTCTGGCCACATATCCGCACATAGTTTATTGCATAAGAATAGAGCAGATATAGCGTGATGAAACGATTTTCCAAGGCTTTCTGAATACTCGGTCTTTATTTGTTAACATACACACTAAACTTAAAATTTATTCTGTTTTCTGCATGGTTTTGGTTCTTATTTTGATAATACCTGACTTGCTAAAAAAGGTTATGAACAAGTCTATATAACAATGCATGTTTTTCTAGAGAAAGTATATTTTATATTTGTTTTGCTTTGTTAAGATTATGCATGATTAACTTTGGTGACTGAAAAAAGGAAGGGGAGAAAGGCAAAATTTAGTTGCCTTGAAAAAAAAAATCTTTCATTTCCTTGAAGCTTCTTCTGCCTCAGAGTTAAAAATATGTTGGGTTTTTTCCTATAATGAACTCAGCAAATATGGGCTAATTAAGTGGGATCCATCTTCCTTCTCATGTTTTTTTGCTTGCCACAAGCAGCTGCTTTACATTACATCTCTGGAGTCAGCTGCTGTAGTTTTGTACTGCTCTAAGGTTTGTAACCTTTAAAGGCACTGCGTTGGTAGGTCCGAACCGCTGTGCTCTTGGGAATCTTGCTGTGAACTTCAAATCCTCACGTTCTCACAGGTCAAGTGTATACAGACCGTGTGTGCTCTCTCTGCAGTCATGATCTGAAATCACAGTATGCTCTAAATGTTCAAAATCAGGGAAACAGCTTCTCCTTGCATGTTGTCCTCAAGTTCATGGGAAATATTTAGAGAAGCGTATATTGCATGGTATTTTCTTCTGACCTATGTGACGCCACAAGGGATTTTTATGGCTATGTGTTTTCTTCCAAATAGGTTACTTTCTGCAATGGATACTACTCTCTCTTTAGAAAAGGTGCCCAGTGCTTTTTCACTGTTTGAGCACTATGCGGACAGTCCAGGACAAAGCAACCAGCACTCCTTAAAACATGTGGCTGGTAAGCATCTCTGAATATCGTCTTTACAAAAGCTAATGTTTTGGCAATGCTTTGGAAGTTTTATGAAGCTAAAAACAGAATCTATTTGAGAAGTATAAATTTGCAAACCATCTAATTAGCAATCAGAGTTGAATGGAAAATGAAGTCTAATTGTGCACAAGTGTTTGTCTTATAGTAGGACACCAAGATGAGCAACAGAGGAAAGAGTACTAAAGTGGGGGATTCTTGCATCATTTAAGATATCTGTACCTCAGACTAGCAGAAGGTCTCTATCTGTAAATCTACCAGGGCTAAAGAAGTTGCTGTTCCCTTGCAGGCAAGGACAGAAGAGACAATCAAAGGGTCTCCTGAGCTGTCTTCCTCCAAGGGAGCAGCCCCAGCATTGCTGGCATGGGGAGGAGAGCAGGGAGCTGGCTGGTGGCTGAGGTCCCTGGGCTTGTGCCAAGCGAACAGAGGCACCTGAAACCCCTCACGGGACGTGAAGGGAAAGTGGTTAACTGTAGCTGGAAACAGTCTCTGCTTCAGAGGGCAGTGGTGAAAATTGCACGTGATAAAGGGGTTTATTCATCTCTACCTGATATTTCATAACCTGTAAATAGCCTGCCTGTGTGGGCGTTCTGCTCTGCCTGTACATATACCTATAGAAATTATCTGAATCTGGACAGCTGTCAATGAAGAGTTTGTCAGCACCAATTTGTGGATTCATTTTCCTCATAATGGGGTCTTACTTCAGTGCTTCTTTCTCAAGAGGTTTGTTTTGGGAGCTTGCATCTCACTGTCATGCTTTGTGACCCCCCATTCACCGTCATACGCACCACCGCCATCATAGTCACTCTGGCTTTTTAAGTGATGCCTCTTTCTCACGCATTTGGTCCATGAGCACTGGAACTAGAGCATCCATTTTCCTAAGGTGCTTTGTTTCCTGGCTGGGTTTGCAGGTGCCTAATAGGACCCTGGAGAAGTGCCATCCTGCACAGGCTCTCCAGTGTCTAATAAGAGCTGAGTGCACACAGCAGTGTCACTGCGGGGAGATGTCTCTCTCCTCCACACCACTACTTTTATTAAACCTAGAGAAACTGAATATCTCTGAGACTTTAACATCCTTGTCAGATTTGTATGAATTTGCCTGTGGCATTCAAAGCTTCTCAGGTGAGGTTGGACAGGCACTTGTGCATGCAGCGTTATGTTAGCCTCATTTCTTCAGGAAGTTGGATAAAAAGACCTTTTTCGTAACCCACTCTCAGCCAGAGTTAACTTAGTGGTGCAAATGTGCTATGTGTCTTGGTTTAGTCCGAAACTCCCTCTTGCAGTCCCATGCGCGCAACCATTCTTTCCTCCTGGGCTGCTATCTACTGGCAAGATCATCCAGGAAGACAGACCCATTTTGTCATGCTGTATTCCCTTTTCCCACAAGTCACTCCAACATGTTTTCCCTCTGACCTGGTTTCGGCTGGGATAGAGTTAAATTTCTTGCTAGTGCTGTGTTTGGATTTAGTATCAGGAGAATGTTGATAACACACTGATGTTTTCAGTTGTTGCTGAGTACCCTCCTAGTCCAAGGACAGCTCCCATGCCTACTGACTGAGCTAGGTACACAAGATGGGAGGGAACATAATCAGGACAGCCAGCCCAGCTGGCCAACGGGGTATTCCATACCATGTGACGTCATGCTCACTCAGTATATGAATGGTAGGCGTGATCCAGGAAGTACCATTCGCTACTTGGTTATTGGTCGGCGCGGATGGTGAGCAATCGCATTGTGCATCACTCATTTTGTATATTCTATCATTATTATGATTATTATTTTCCTTTTTCTGTTGTATTAAACTGTCTTTATCTCAACGCACGAGTCTTTTTCCCTCTCACCCTCCCGATTCTCTCCCCCCCACCACTGGCGGGGGAAGTGAACGAGTGGCTGCGTGGTATTTGGCTGCCTGCCAGGTTAAACCACGACACCCCCAAACTGCTAAGATCCGCTTTTCAGTTTGATTTGCATTAGCTACTGTGTTTGCTGAACACCAAATGGCTCCAGACCAGTTTGCTTTGACAAATTGGAAATGAATGACTGTCCACTAGCAAGCGGCCTTCAAAGCTCCTCATCCTTTATACTTTCTTTCCTTTCTCTTTCCAAAATACCCGGTTTTCATTCTTCACTTCCACTACCAAGTATTTCAATTGCTATTGTGATTTTACTTTGGTGAGCAATAGAGGGAATTTTTTCTTTTTTTTCAAGATTACACCCTACCTGAAGGGAAAATAGAGGTAAATGCCTACATGAAACTTTATTTGGAATTGAACGCCTTGAGTACATCATTTATCACATACTGGAGGCAAATGTCAGACACTCTCTGGATTTTTTTTTTGACTGAAGCCATTTGATGAAATACATGTGAATTTGCCATGTTTCTCCCATCCACATATTTTTCCTTCAGAAAGAATAGTCTTCTACTGAACAATTTCATAGAACTTTATTTTCACCACTTCAGAAACACCGTTACTTCAAAATGCCCTCCATTTCCAAATTTTCCACATCTACTAATGAAAAGCCCTTTTCCATCAAATTCTTTCTCCTTTCACATAAGCCACCACATTAACAAATGCGTAAGCATAAAAAAAAACGTTGCAGCATGCCATTGAGCATACTAGAACCCAGGCTGTGCCACAAGAAGAGAGGGTAAAATTTAAAAATTGAAAAATTATTATTTCCAAAGACTGCTGTGAGTCCTGCCCTTTTATACCAGAAGGTGAGGACCTTTGCTGATTGTAACAATCTTCCATTAAAGTCATAGAGGAATGTAACTGCTCTCCTTCTTCAAGTCCACAAAGCCAAGAAAATGTTATTTCTCATTATATTGGAAAGGGGTAAATATCCATAAAATATTTGGGATTATTATTTTTTCTCCTGGGGGCCATGGAGATTAGGTAGCATGAAGGAAAAGCTTCCTTACACCACAGCACTCCCATGAAAACTGAACTGATGAAAAAATGTCACACTTTTCTGTTGAAAAGTATGATTTAGTCAAACTTGTGGTACAATTATCTAATTTCTTTGACTAAAATTCATTTTAAAAGGGGTCAGCACTTTGGTAACATATTAAGTGTTCTGCTTCTGAAGAGAATAGTTGAACTTCTTGCTTTGAAATTACTTTCTTTCAAAAGTTTCTTTCATATTATGCGACAGGAAATTAGAAATCAAATGTTTCTCAGTGTTAACAAACTGAATTTTGATCTATAACTTTTTTCCAGATGTTTCATTCATTAAGCTAGCTTCTGTTCAGATTTGGCATAATAATAAATCTTGCAGTTTTGGGGTTTCTGCGCTCATAAATAGCAGTTTCTAGGCAACTTCACAGGGAAAAAAAAGCTGGTTTCCCCACTGGGTCCACCGAAAGGGAAGTCTTTTCCTAAAGATGATCAATTTTTAAATTGACCAACTCTAGATGCAGGCAAAAGACAAAATGCAGATTGTTTTTAGCAATGAAACAGATAATTTTTTTCAGTGGGAAGCAGATGTAATCCTACTGTACTGGTAGCTCTCTGTATAAATCATAAGGAAACAGCCAGCACCTGCATTTGCCTTGTTCATGCCACAGGGGATCATCATCATTACTGTGAAGATAACTGAAAAAAAGCAAAAGCGTTCTGCTGAGATTCTAAGAGAATTAATGCAATATGGAAATTTACTGGGTGAAGAAATAGAACCATGTATTTTCATTCTCTGCAATCACTTTAACAATGAACATCTTTTGGGGCTTTTTGCTTCTTTCTTTCCCTTCCCTCTCTTTTAAACCAGAATCGTAGAGGGGAACAATATCTCATCAGGGGTGGATCTGTGCTGATCAGGAGACAAAGTTTATATGGAATTTGTGGAACCTTGGGGGTCTTTGAAGCACTCTTTGTGAAGGATGCTCCTGGTGTCCCATGAGGCTCCAGTGCTTTGGCAGAGCTCGGGTTCACCTGCACAGCAAGGATCCTCTGTCCACTGGGTCTGTGGGGAAAATGACCATGCCAGGCAGGAGCACCTGGTAGTGCACCTGCAGTAGGAGTCCAACTCTGGGCAGGGGCGGACCCAAGGCTGCAGGGAGCCTCCTGCTCCCCAGGCTGTTAGTGCAGGAGCTCTGAGCCTTCCCTTACCTAAAGCACATCCCTGCAGCTGTGAACCTCAGTGGATTTGACACACTGCGTGAATCCCTTCCTGGTGTGGCAGGTCCTTTCCCCTGCCCACCTTCCTGGGATCAGCTACATACGTCTGTCTCTGGAGGAAACTTTCTTCTTCTGCAAGCTCCCTCTCCCCGTCAGTGAGCTATCCCGTGCTGTTTGCTACAGACAAGTGCTTTCTAGTCTCTGCTTTCATGAGCACCCTCTTCATAGGATGTCCTCACCTCTGGTGCCTGTGCTGCAAGGCAAGGTCAGGTAATGGAGAAGGCAGTCACCCAAAGGAGCCTGTGTTAGGCTCCAAGGTCTTCTGGCCTTTCTGAGGAGGCGTCCTGAAGTTATCAGTCTCTTGGGGTTTCATCAGCATGTGTACCTCAAAGTGGAGCGCAGAGCTGGAGAGCTCTCCCTGTGACTGAAGGGAGCAGGTCTCCTGGGGAAAGGAGAGGGATCACTGCAGTTGCATGACAGCTCTGCCTGTCGAGGATTGCCACAACCCTAGAAGCCTCCCTGCCAGAAGTCGCAAGTGAGCAGCCATGCCATGACTTATCTGAGTGGTGGTCCTGCCCCATAGGGAAGGACCCCAAAAGCTGGACATAAGCTTTGTGCTGGGTTTGGGTGGTCCCAGTGCTAAGACTGGATCTTATTTTGTCCAAACTATGAGGGAATTGGACAGATTCCAATGCCTAGCAATTAACTTCTCTGTTCCTAGGAGGACCTATTGCCCTAAAATTGCACCAGTATTATCCATATTTCATGTATTTGCTGTACTTGTTCTGTGGAAATAAGCAACCAGAATGAAAATAAGCAACCCGGTTGCCTCACGAACCTGTAGGTAATTTGGCTGAAAATATAGGAGTGTGAATAACAATGGGAGACTTTCCTCTCAGTCCCACAGACACCGACTGTTGTACCTCAGGAACCCAATTCGGCCACCAGCACTTCCATTGCCATTTACTGGGCTGTGAATGATGGGGACGCCATCGACTGCTTCCAGGTCTACTGTATGGAGGAGCCGCAAGCCAGCAAAGATGCCGGGGGTGCGTAAGGTCTTGCCTTCACAACAGCAGGAGTCCTTTCTGCTCTGGTCTGGGGTCAGCAGAGGGGAGGCCAAACTGCAGGGGAGGGCCCAGGGTGCAGAAATAAAAGGGGCTGTGAAGACATCATGTGTAGGACTAAGGATGAGTAACAGTGGAGGACAGCGTGAGGTAGATGCCATTCCTTCTTCTCCCCTTTGTCCCCCAAAATGCAAGATAAATATCATGGTCTGTAAAGTGCAGGGCAGTTGTTTGAGGAGAAGCAGCAACATCCCTGTTGAGTTGCCCTTTTATGAAGTAGCCTGACCTTCAGAGAGGATGTGTCCATGCCACCTCGTGGGTACTTATGGGGACTGCAGATAGAGCTCCCAAAGGGACGGCCTTCATTAGGTTTTTAGGGCCCTGCATGTACTTTGGAAATGTGTCCTAATAAAAAAAATGGCGGGAAAAGATAATCAGTATTTCCACAGTATTTCCACATGTAGACAAAGATTTTTTTCAAAATGACATTAAAATATTTCAAAAGATAAATATGAAATTGAGAAAAGAAGATTGAAATGCTCATTCATTAGAAAGGTCAGACTAGTCATAAAGTCACTTTAAGCAACTGGGCTCTGCACAAATCCATGTGTGCATGTGAGTGTGCCTGTGCATGCTAAAGGATGCTAAGGGCTTTTTATAATAGCTCAGGACTATAAAGTCCATTATAAGAAATTGCTATGTTACAGAGCAGTGAAGCCAGGGTTGACAACTGCCGATTGTATGTCCCAAATTTGCGGCCTAGTCCTCAGTAGGACTGAGGGCCGTAATATCCCCTTGCCATCAATGGGGTTTGAGAGCACTTAACTCAAGGACACGTCAGAAACTTTCTGTCAAAACTGAGTCAGAGTAAAATATGGAGATCTTGGCTAGTAACGCTTTCTGGATTTTTTAATTGACTAGTTTTTACATGTTAGTCGAGAGGGGCAATCATAGACCCTAGCAGTGCAAGATGTGAGTGTGACGTCCAGCACATGTGTGTGTTCCTCCTAGCTTTGGTGGAAGAGTACAGAGTGACGGTGAAGGAGAGCCACTGCATTTTGGAGGACCTGGAGCCGGATCGCTGCTACAGTGTGTGGGTCATGGCTGTGAATGGCACAGGCTGTAGCTTACCCAGTGAAAAAGCCATTTTTAAAACAGGTGTGTACACATTTTGGCATTTAATTTTTGTTTTGGCATTTGATTATTATAAGCTTCAGGTCCTTAGACCAATTCTAGTCCATAGCGTTACTGAAACAGAAGCAACTGCTTCATTTAGCCCATCTGGCAGATAGCAGGCAACTTGCAGTCATTTACGTTTTTGCTGAGAGATAGTGGCATAATTGCTCCTGGGAGGAAACTTGAAGGCGTTCAGATTTGAGGACGTTTCCAGGCCTCGTGACTGGGGCATTGGGGCAGCACATGATGAATTTCTCTGCTGCATGCGCCGCAATGCTCCGGGGCAGCTCTGGGAAAGCCACCTGGCTGATCCCTGCTGCTGATCTCCTGTGGAAAATGAGGGGATGGCTGCATTTTTTGCCTCTCTGCCATCCTCCCAAATACATTTATGTTGCATTGATTTAAGTAATTAACCTTTCAGGGGAAGGCCTGCTTTACCGAGGTTACATGCTGAGTCTAGCTCAGTGGGACACAAATCTCAGGTGTGGCTGAGAGGCTCTGCTGCTGTTTAAGTGTTATAAATTAAGATGAGTAATTAGATGAGTATTGTTTATGGGCTTCATTTGACTGATTAATTTTTCTGAGCTCTAATTTCTTTAATAATTTGTATTGACAAAACTATTCCTTCTTGAATTACGAGCAAGGTGAAGTATCTTGTGTCTGAGGCCCTCTTGCCAGACGATTTTTTTAGTGCTACAGGATAAAAACAATCATTCCATTCTTGCAATCACAAAATAGAGACAAAGGTATTTAATAATTTCGTAATGAAATAACTCTGTACAACACTGAGTGTATTCTTGAAATCACTTGGCAGCAACCACAGCTTCAAGCCTTTTTTTTAATCCACTAGACTTCAAATTTGTTGATAATTCCTCTTGATATTCAATTTGCTATTCATATTTTTAGTAGAGATTATTTTCCAGAGAATTTGAAGTAGAAATTCAAATTTTATGGCCTCAACAATGTAATTGTGAGCTTGGTGCAGAATTCCTGCAAAATTATGAAATAGTAGTGAGTTATTACTAGCTAATAAATCATAACTTTAAAAGGGGTTCTCACCTCTCTGAAGCTGTTATTTTTAAGAACTGTCTTTGCCTTTTGGCATCAGGCCGACCATTCTTTTTCCCAAAACTGAAACCTTCTGAAGAAGTTAATTTCCTCGAGTCTTTGATGCCTTCCTTCGGCCTGTTTCTTTAAGAAAACAAATAAACTGGATCAAATAAGGGCTCATTAAACACCTTCCCTCAAGCTGAGGTGAACTCCCTCTGGAGTGCATTAAGCCCTGGATGGACTTGGGGGGACACTGCAGCAAAACCGCTGCATCCCCTTAACATCAGAGGTGGAAAGATGAGCACCAGTAATGGAAACCAGTTCTTCAGTGTGAGCCTGGCTACTTTTGATATAAAGCTAGAATACTTTGATTCTTCAAGTAACCCAATGAACTCAAGAAGCAAGAATTTATTTTTAGTAATTCAGATTAAAAGTTGGCACATACAAGAAAATAATTTGCTGGTATATGCAGTTACGGGAACATACTCGTTAATAGTGGATCAAAGCTGTGCCTCGCCAGGTGTTGGGAACCCCCAGAGGGATCCCCTATTGGGGGTGCACCCGTGGAGGTGGCGGTGGGCCTGGGGAGTTGTGGAGAACGCAGGCAGGTGCTGCTGCAGCATCCCCCCAGCACCTCCCTTCTCCTGTTCCTCCACCTCCCAAACTCACAGTCCTCCCTCCCCTGCGGAACATGCTGTTTTTTGTGAGGGAATGATGCTAAAGGCAGCAAGTATTCCTCTATCCCCCTCCTCTCTGTCCGTCTCAAACTGATCTCCGATGAAGGCTCATTGCAATCCTAAAGACATAGGAGTGAATGCACCTTCTTCTGTTGTTTGAAACCTATGTGATTCTCAACCTGTACCTGAGGGATAGAGTAAGAATTTACCCTTTTCGGCTCTTTGCCTCTTGTAAGATCACTTATATGAGTGCTGAGATATTACCAGGAAATCAGATATATATTCTAACTGCAGTTAATTTGTTTAAAAAAAAAATCTCAGAAGCACAGTAACAACTTTTTCTGGTATGCTGACTCCACCTACTCTTTAGACAGATAATTTCAAATTAAAAAAAAATGCTTGATGTCTTGTGACATACTATTTGCACATACATAAATGTGGGTATGTGTGTCCGTTGCTGAATGCAGGTATTAGGGGATTTAGCTATTAATTTTTCTTTCTTTAGAAACAGATGCATTTAAAAACAGAGAATAATCAAATATGTCAAAAAAGGATGAAGAGATTATTGCTAGGGGAGCTACACAGATGTATTACCAGATGAGAATCATCCCACAGCTTCTTCTTCGGCTGAATACCTAGATTAGCTGTTCCTGTAGCAAAACATCAAGTACATCTTAACCTACACTGCTAACCTCCTGATTTTCACTAAACCAGGAAATTTATATGTACTTGTGGGTGTTTTTCTTTCCTTTTGTACTAATAAAAAATTATTTTTCTTACAAAACAGAATGCATCTGGAATGCTGGTTGCAGTTCTATAAGATTTTCTTGTCATAAAATTGTCTAATTTCTACTTTTGTCTTAGGCCTCCTATTTGGAACCCGATCTCCTTAAAAGCAAAATAACTTTCTATGACCTTTTTGAATTAATAACCTTTCTTTTAAGGATTGGTTTTAAGACTGTTTCTATGAGTTTCAACAACAGGTTGTAAGGTTCGTTTATATTGCTATTCCCTGGAAAGGGAAAGCGCAAGTGATACAACTAACCCATTTTCAGCCAACGATATTGGATGTGCGATTTCACACAATAGGTTTTGATTACTTGCATTCAGTGCACTATTTTACATTCAGTTTTCTGTCTTGCAGTTGGGCCTGTAGTTCTTAAACTAAGGCTCTAAAAAAGAGAAATTATAGGACCAAATTTTAGCATTGCAAAAATAAACAGGACATAATTAAGCAGAAGGTCAGCATCTTCCCGTCAGTTCTGCAGCAGCACATTTGTTTCTGATGCTGTTCATGCAGGGGCTGCTGAGGACAGGATTGGGGTGATGGCAAAGAGATGTAGGCAGCTAAAAATCTACATGGGCATTCTAAGAATGTGCAGAAATGCATGAATATTCACAGTGACTTTCCCAGCATGGGGGTTTTTTCCCGATAATGCAGCCCTCCCCCACTGAAACACAAACAAGCAAAAGATTAGTGCTGGATGGGCAGAACTAAATGTGCTGTGGGTTTTTGGGGGGGTTACTCTTCCTTTCCCTCGTGAGCATACCCTGCCAGCTGCTGGTGCCCTCCTTGCGGTACAGCTAATGTGTCCCTGTGTCCCCAGCGCCTGCTGTCCCCACCATCAAGGCCGAGGACTCTACGGTGTGTTGGGACATGGCCACCGTCCGCTGGCAAATCAGCTCGGCATCAGTGGAGTCCTTCACCCTGGAGTTCTGCCGACAGCACTCGCCAGAAGGAGAGGGTCTCAGGTCAGTGCCGCGGTCGCATGCACCACTTGGTGGGTGGGATTAGGCAGCCGTTAATGAGCGTCCTCCCGGCTGTGTTGTTACGCAAGAGATTACTCTGCCTTCAACCGCGCAAGGAAGAAATCTGCTTCTGTGTGCTGAGGAACTTGCAGGATGGACACTAATCTACGAGATTAGGCTGAGACATAAGAATGCTTCCCTGTTATTCTGCTTAACCGGGCAATCCCTTTCATTTGGGGCCAAAACCCTGAGATATTGCGCTGTCTGCAATCAACCAGAAGTTGCAGGGCTGTGAAGGTCGGGGAAGCAATCACTGCCCCACAGCTGCCACGGCCCTGGGCAGGGCAGAGGAGGGCAGCTGAACTCCATGGGAAGGAGCAGGATGGAGAAGCCTGGCCAAGTTTGCTCTCTGCTTTGTGGTGAGCAAGATAGGAGCCAGCTTGGGGCATAGCGAGGGTGATACAGGTGTCCTGGTAATGTTGGTGACCCATCTGCACTGTCTGGATGTGTAGGCAGATCCCTCCCAAAGCACATGCGAGCCCAGCACTGCCCAGCTCTGCAGGCATGCCACAGCGGTCAAAGAGCAACCCGAAGAGCAGCTTTGAAATTGGGGATGGTGTCTGCTTATGCCAGACCCTCTCCGGTTTCCCCTACACTAAGTCTGTGCTGCATAGAGGAGAGGGCGGGGAGGGACGTAGGCACCACTGAGCTGTGAAACCATACACTCATTGAAATGCAGAGAAAATTATGTGGTGCTCTCTATGTCCTTGGGGCTTGGGTTGGTTTGTTTGTTTGTTTTTTAAAAACAATGGCAACAATATTCCAGCAAAATACAGTTGCAGAGTTCTGAGAAGCTTTGGGAGGTGCAGGGTGACTTGCCATATGGAACCCTGTGGAAGAGCCTCTGCCCAGCTGAGTTTTTCTGTCTTCATCTCCTGGGGAGCCTGATTAGGGTCTTCACCCAGGGGCTAGTTCACATGGTCTTCATGGAGATGTGGCAGAGAGGGAGGAGCTCCACCCCTTGCAGTCAAAATTAGTTAAGTGCACTAAAGGGTTCACAGGTTTCTGGTAGACAAGTATGACAGTGAAATTGTGTGCACCTTGCTCCTTACAAAAGTAGGCTAAAAATGGAAATAAAAAACTTCTGTGGGGTTGGGAGACCTTTTTTTCCATGCAGTAACAGTGTGCTGTGTTAATGCAATCAAGAAGAGGTCTTGCCCAGCTCCCCTGCCTCTCAGAGGGCCACCATGACCTGCTCAGTTTCATATATATTTCATGAGACCATCAGGTCCCTGTCAACCTGCCAAAGTCGCTGTTGGTCAGGGATAATGTAGCCGCTCCCAAAACCTGTGCTGTGTGTTTACCCTTGAGCTGCTTTGCCGTTAACTGGAATTGCCTCTTTTTCTCAAAACTGAACCAGAAAGTGTGCTGGTTTCTCTAATCTGTAAGCGAGGTGTCGTTAACACCAAGCAGTTTGCTTGTGTGATGATAACTATGGCAAAAAGCTGCCAGAACTAACCCATTCCCTTTCTCAAGTGAGCTTGTGCAAAACCTAACATGTTTATAATTATACTGAGTCACATTTGACTTTTTGGCCTCCCTGTGGGTAGAAGCTGGCCTTTTACTGTGACAAGTACAAAAAATTTCCACAGGACAAAATAATGAATTTTCTCAGAATTGCTGTAGTTTAAATGTCTGTATTCGTAGAAGGGCTCTGACCTCTTTTTACAGCGTCAAATACCATCTTTTACCACTTATTTTCCCTCAAAGCAATGGCCCTCTTTCCTTTTCCAAAAGCAGCCCCTTGAGATTAATCTCAAAAGCATTTATAATGGCTGTGATGTTTCAGTGATGGAGACAATTTTTTTTAAGATTTCTATTTAATTTTTTGCATAAAGCCAAGGAAAAAAGAGCCCACTGGTAGATGGAGCATACTGCCTGTATTGCTCCCATCCAAGGCCCCCAAGGTGCTAGTTAGGACTAGAAATCAATTCCTTGTATAGCTGATATAGTGGGAAGCTCCCTTCTGGAAGTACCTTAGGGAGCTTAGAGTTCCTATGTTGGGTACCTATATGAGGTGGAATAAAACTGTGGCTTTATGCACACCTGTGAGCATTTGGGCCTGGAAATGCTGTAGTTTCTTCTGGTTGCTTTCCTTGAAAGCTTGGAGTTTGTCCTTCACAGGTTTCCCGAGCATAGAATCATAGAATCATAGAATC
>NW_009203697.1:0-5626 GCF_000690835.1 Fulmarus glacialis | reverse complement strand
TTCCTTCTTGAAGAACATCCAGCCTTCCTCGACCCCTTTGCTCTTCAGGAAGTGAAAAGTAAAATACAGTTTCCTAATATGGGTGCCTAACATAGTCATTGCCACATTGAATTATTGAGAATCTGATGTCATAAAATGACTGCCTTAGTTTTTTATACAGGTAACAGAGTCATATGGGAGCCTCTGAATACCCACAGAAGGCTTATAGGTGTCCATTTTACTTCCGTTTACTCTATAGAAAACCAATTTAAAATATTAGACAAGTCCAACCCCGGGGGTTCTCTCTGTTTACCTGTTTACCTTATCTCTAAAGCTGGAAAAATGGTGACAATAACTTTAATTGTTTTGTTCTCTTGATGAAAGCATTTACAGGGATGTGGGAGATGGAGGTCTTTCACAGTCTATGAAAGTTTAAGTGGGATATTCTACATTACAGGGTTGACATGGGGTCCTGAATGCCAGGCAGCAGTCGTCTCTCTTCCTTTCGGAGGTAGGCTACTACCAGACAGGTGCATAAGAAATAAAAAAAAAACAACAGAAAAAAGTCACCAACTTGTTTAGTATTCAGAGAATTGATTCATCATGGATCAGAATATCATAGATGAGAACCTGAAAAGAAGGTTTGGCACTCATGCTACCACCAGTGAAGTTATTACTAGTTATGATGACTTACAGCTTTTAGAAGTTGTTGTGGTTTTACCCCCGTCGACAATCAAGCACCACACAGCCACTCGCCCACCCTCCCCACCCCAGTGGTATGCGGGAAAGAATCTGAAGAGCAAAAGTAAGAAAACTGGTGGGTTGAAATAAGAACAGTTTAATAATTGAAATAATTGAAATGAAATGAATTGAAATTTTAAAAAAAAAAAAAAATGTAATGGAAAGGAAAACAACGAGAAAGAGAGAGAGAAAGGAACAAAACCCAGGAAGCCCCCGCCGGGCCCTGACAGTGGTCACTGTCCCCCAGCCAACTACCCCCAGCTTATATACGGAGCATGACGTCATATGGTATGGAATATCCCTCCGGCCAGTTTGGATCAGTTGTCTTGTCTGTGCCCCCTCGCAGCTTTTTCTTCACCAGCATGGGAAGCTGAAAAGTCCTTGACTTAGTGTAAGCACTGCTCAGCAACAACTAAAACATTAGTGTGTTATCAATACTAGTCTCATACTAAATCCAAAACACAGCACTATACCAAGAAGAAAAATTAACTCTAACCCAGCTGAAACCAGGACAGAAGTTTTGGGGAAAACTGAAATGGAGTATAAAGGGCTACCCACTTAAACCTGGATCACAGTAACATGCTAGGTACAAGGAGAAACAGGATTTCTTTTTCATGTTTACAGAGCTATAGTGCTTAGAGGAGTTTCAAGGTAAATAGATAGGTTCATAGTGAATTTACATCCCACAGAGTTGGGCATTGCTATAAAGTACCCTAGAAGCCATTCAAAGCTTATATGTGTAAATGTTTGAAGTAGTATCAAAGTACGGCCTAGATTTTAGTCTCTCTGTGATTAATCCCCCCACCCCCACCCCATATTGTTTGGTATTACATTGTTCAGTATTAGAAAAAGAAAGATGTTTCTCTTAAAAAAAGAAAAAAAAAAAGAAAAAAAAAAAAGTTCTTCCATGACAAACATGGTAAGAGATGGAGTTTGGCTAACTTGGATTTAGTGGGAACTCAGTACATATAGAGCAGGTTTCACATCCTTATATAATTCTAAATGTTATTTTTTGTCTTTCTTTTAAACATGCTGGTGATATTTATCATAAAGACTGAATATTTTAAAGAGTATTACAACAAATTAAGGCATTAAAATTTGAAATCTATCCTAGAAAGAAACTTTGATCCAATAAGATGTATAGTAGCTTATTCGTTACACAGACTTTGATCTCAGATTCTCTGTCTCCTCTGTATTTTAGTCAAATCAGTTTTAGTGTTTTGGTTTTTTTTAATTATTTAGCAGTCTGTTTATTTTGCTTTGACAAGATTATGCTCTGAGAGAAAAAATAGACAATCAACAGTGGACTGCATTTTGAAACATAAGTAATAAGTTCTAGATAGAGAAGAAAATACTCTTAGGATCTCCTGAATTCTATTCAGCCCTCTCTATTGTTTTATATGAGATCTTATTTCACTTTTGTTTTACAAAAAGGAATGAAAAATCCAAGTGCTAGACAATACTGTCAGCTCTTCTAATGTTTAGATTCTTGTAAACATTTCCCAGTACAAAAAAGGTGTTTGTCTCAACATGTTATTTTCTTGTTTATTTTTTAGACATCAGAGAGTATATTTGCTTTATTTTAGTCTCTCTCTCCCCCAAAAAACCCCAAACATAAAAAACAAAAACAAACAAACAAAAAAACACCACAAAAAAAATCAACACACATTGACAGTCAGTTACATCTGAGTGCTAGTAGAGTACATAAGGGACAAGTTTTTCTTCCTGCCACTTCAGTTTTGCTTTCACGCAGTAATGAAATGACAGCTATACTTATACTTTCATGAACAAGTAACCATATAAATTTTAGTCCTTTATTCCAGCTGAAGTGGAGAAGAGGGATGTGATACAAAATAATTACTGGTTTGGAGGGTTTTTTTGGGGGGTGGGGTCGTTGTTGTTTGATTGGTTTTTGTTTGGGGTTTTTTGCCTCTCTAAGGATTTCTTGTCTTCCCTCTGTATTTTGCAAAAAAATGATGTAGGGTTTAGGGGATTTTTAATGGTCTGTTGATCATGCAGTTTTAGAGACCAGAATACCACAAACTCAGTCATTCTAGAAACCCAAGCCAGTGCACAAATATTTATACTCATAGGTTAATAATACAATTTTCACTACATGGATATCCCAAACAAGGCTGAAGCAATAGCCTATATGGAAGTTCTCCCAGATCGCTTCCACTGATCATGGCATGTATTTTAGTGGTGTGGGCAAAAGTAATGCACAGACAATTGATGTAATTATCTTCCTCTGGGAAGATTGCATAAAACAGTAAACACAGCATTAAAGTTTTTGTTTATAGTCCTTTGTTGTGGTGTAGTTTAGTTCAGGTAATAGAAGCTACACTGGGATCATTACATTGATTAAAGAATCTGTAAATTATGACAATTAGTCTCATGTTTCCAGACTGTTAATAAATTTCAAATGCTATGCTGAGTTCCTGCTTGGGCATCACTGTGGTGGTTTATAGTACCTATTACAATAAGCATGTTTGCAAAACAATCTTTAGGTGTTAACAAAATAAAAATATTTAATGTTATAGAAAAAAAAAAAAAATCAGCCATTTGAAAACTCTACCTTGTTTTATTAGTGAAATATTCTAAGACAATGAACTGAGCGAGACTGCATATATATTAAATAGCTGAATGTATTTAAGAGCAGAAAAATCTTTGGAGCAAGTTTGAAGGAAAGGTTCCAAAATTATTTATTGTATCACTACAAAAAAAAAAAAAAAAAAATTAAGCATTTTTTCCTCTTAATATTTTAGTCATTATTGTTATTATTATCTAAACCCAAGATTGAATATTAAAAAGAAACATAAAGGTTTTTCTCTTTAAATCAGCAGCAAAACAGGATTTTAAAAATTAATGATAAGTGTTCTTTCTGATAAAATATTAAAATAATATCAAATGAAATATTTACTTATTTATTGTTACAATTTTGAGTGGTGAATAACGAAAGACTTTTCCTGTGTGATGGTGGAAATCCTATATGATATTTAGTCACACTTGTTATGAAAAGGGTTTCAGCATCTAATAAATAAGTTAAACTCAAATGATCATAACATGACACTCTGCAATAAGTGGTTATATATACATTGGGAATATTTTGTGTGAGATTTCAAATACCTTGTGAGATTATTGTTGACACAAGCTGATTAGAAAAGCCTGTAAAAATTAAAATAAGGAAACTGTAAATGTTTCTTTCTCAACCATTTTACTTAGCTTCCTAATGTTCTATAAAACAGTGAAAAATACATATAACTATGATGAAATATTCTTAAAAAATAAACAAAGCCAGACCACCTAGTGTTATCTTTTTTAAAAAAGTATTGCTATTTTATGACAGAAGTAGATACCCAGTTGTTCTAACTCTCATGGAAAGGGATGATGGGACACCTGTGTGTGCAACAGGACACTCTTCCCCTTATGATGGCACTTGTGGGTGAATTCTCAGAATGGGAAAGGGTGCAGAAAGTGTTTTTAACTCACTGCAGAGTCTAAACACCTACATTATCATTCTTATGGCTGCCTTCCTGTCAGTCAGATTATTGTCCTTGATATGTAAAGAGAATTTTAGTGCAGAGATGAAGAGAGACTTTTAGATGTGTTTTGCATATTAAGGTAAGCATTTTGGAGCCATGGCAGTCTTTTCAATGTCCAACCCAACATAGGCATGGACAAGTGGTTTCTCAAAGAACTATGCTAAAAAATATATAACAATTTCTACTGGTCAGGTCTGAAATGAACAATGTGGTAACTAGTGAGTTAATAAATGTGAAAGGTATTCTACTCAGAATCCTACTCTTTAAAGAAGATCTTTTATTGAAATATATGGTCCACCATCCTTACTTTTACTTTACTGCTGTACTCCAGTAGTGTTACTATAGTTTAATTTTATTATTTTTTCTGGAAGAGTTTCATTTTTTCAGCATTTATCTATCCATCTGAAGCTACAGAAGTTGCATGAACTCATATGCATTGAATTATGTCTTAGTACTGAGGCAGGCCTTCTTAAGATAAGAAATGATAAAACCTCTCTCTATCATCCCTTACCGCCAGAAAATTTCGTGTGATTAGATTAGTATGAATGATACAGAAATCAGAAGACATTATTTTTCACGCTAATGTAGATTCCTTGTACCATTTACAGATCAAACAATGATCATGAGCAAGAAAGAACGAATGGGTGTCAGCCATAACCCTAAAAATCTTTTGGCTATAAAAAGTGGAAATCCGTATTTCCCAGTTTAGCTGGTGCAACACAATAATGTAAATAATACATTTGAGAATATACATATGAGACGTTCTTTCTGAATATCATATATCGAGAAATGTGAACAGTTATGTTGATGTTAAAAACCATAGTTTTTACCATGGATACATAGTACCTTGCAATACAAACTAGATGAAGTGTAGCAGAGAGCAGTCAAATAACTTCATAAGCAATATCATAGAATAGATATCATAGAATCTTAGACTCCTAGAACGGTTTGGGTTGGAAGGGACCTTAAAAACCATCTAGTTCCAACTCCTCTGCGACAGGCAGGGACATCCTTCACTAGATTAGGTTGCTCAAAGCCCCATCCAACGTGGTCTTGAACACTTCCAGGGAGGGGGCATCTACAACTTCTCTGGCCAAACTGTTCCAGTGTCTCCGCACTCTCACAGAAAGAATTTCTTCCTTATGTCTAATCGAAATGTACCCTCTTTCATTTTAAAACCATTACCCTTTGTCCTATCACTACACTCCCTAATAAAGAGTCCTCCCCATCTTTCCTGCAGGCCCCCTTTAAGTACTGGAAGGCTGCTATAATGTCTCCCCAGAGCCTTAGAATTATAGAGTCATTTAGGTTAGAAAAGACCTCTAAGATCATTGTGCCCAACCATAAACCTAACACTGCCAAGT
>NW_009203696.1:0-452 GCF_000690835.1 Fulmarus glacialis | reverse complement strand
CTTCTCTGGACCCGCGCCAGCACCTCAATATCCTTCCTGTTGTGAGTGTCCCAAAACACAGTATTGGCTTCACCAGTGCCGAGTACAGGGGCACGATCACCTCCCTACTCCTGCTGGCCACACAATTTCTGATACAAGCCTGGATGCCGTTGGCCTTCTTGGCCACCTGGGCACACTGCCGGCTCATGTTCAGCCGGCTGTCAACCAGCACCCCCACATCCTTTTCCTCTGGGCAGCTTTCCAGCCACTCTTCCCCAAGCCTGTAGCGTTGCATGGGATTGTTGTGGCCGAAGTGCAGGACCTGGCAAGTCACTGTCTTATAACTCTTGATGGAGTTGAATATTTTCCTTTTCAACTGTGTACACAATCCACTGATAAAAGGGTGTCAAAGATTTCTATTTCCTCTAGTGATGATGATTTGGAGGAAGTTGTGCTACAGTGTTACATTTAAG
>NW_009203695.1:25227-27299 GCF_000690835.1 Fulmarus glacialis | reverse complement strand
CTCCGTTTTGGGTTGGGAATAAGGGGTTCGCCTCGGGAAAAGCACTATTTTTGGCACGAGTTGCATCAGTTCTCAGCGTGACTTCTCTGAGCGTTTCATCCTTGCGCCTGAGCGGGATACGGCCGTGTGCGTTCACAGCCGGCGCAGAAGCGGGAGCAATGAGCAAAGGTTTAGGGCGGGTTTTCAATTTTTCTTGCTTTTCAGCCCTTTTTCTCGCTGTTTCTCCCCCTCTGGTTTCTCGCTCAGCCGCTTTGTGGGGGTTGCATCAGTTCTCAGCGTGACTTCTCTGAGCGTTTCATCCTTGCGCCTGAGCGGGATACGGCCGTGTGCGTTCACAGCCGGCGCAGAAGCGGGAGCAATGAGCAAAGGTTTAGGGCGGGTTTTCAATTTTTCTTGCTTTTCAGCCCTTTTTCTCGCTGTTTCTCCCCCTCTGGTTTCTCGCTCAGCCGCTTTGTGGGGTCGCAGCGGCTGCTGGGAGGAGGGATGGGATGGAAGACAGAGGGAGATGCTGCGGGGCAGGGCAGGGCAAGAGGATTTTTTGTGCTCGTCCTTGCACAGTTTTATTGCCTGCTCACTTCCAGTGGGGCTTTAGCTCTTCCTCGTGCATATTTTTTTTCTTCTGCGTGCGACATGCATGGTACAAATACCCCCAAAACTGGTCCCGTTAAAGCACAGCAGCAGCCTCGCCCCCCCCCAAAACTCATGGGGAGAAGTGAAAGGGGGGGCTCCTGCTTCTGCTGCTGGTGGGGGAGCGTGTGATGGCTGCGGGGGAACACAGGCTGTCTCTCCTGGCTTTCCGCACACGCTTGGCACGAGCCGTTTGGCACTCGCCCCGTTTAGAGGCAGGTCTGAGCTGGGGAGAAGGACAGGCTCCAGCTGCCAGGAGGACATGGATTTGGCTCCGCGGAGAAGTAGAGCTTGCTCCAAAACCCATCTGAAGTTTGTTGGGATGGTGTTTGTTGAGCCTTGGGTCAGGCCAGCGATTAATTAATGATGTCTTCGATCAGAGCCGTGCAAACGAATCGCCAGCACTTTGCGGGCTGGGCGGCAGCGGGAGCTGGATGCAGCCAGCCCCTGGGCTGGGCGAGGATGCAACCGCGCTGAGGCTGAAGTCGAAAACCGTGCATCTCCTGCATTTCATGTAGGTGTGATGGACTTCAAACACCAAACCCAATTTTTCACGGGCTCAGTGGAAAAAAAAAAATCTCTGAAATGGCATCGTACCAAATCTTAAAAAATCACCACTTTGCTATTCGCACGCAGTTGAGAAACCCTCGACAATTCCTGGGCAGCAGCTGCGCCAGGACCTGCTTATCCTATCAAACACAATTAGTTTTCACCTTATCTTGTCCTTCCCTTGCTTTTCACACAGCAATTTTTTTCCTCTGTTGCCTGTCATCATCGTTGTAACTCGGGCTAATTAGTTTATCCAAGGGAAGGTCCAGGTGTTGCTGGATTGTGGTCGATGGGTACCGGCATCATGGGGAGGTCTCCGGTGGTGGGTGATGCTTTTGTCTAGCGTCCAAAAGCCAGCTGAGCTGCAAGTTGGTTATTCTCGGGGGTGCTGCTGTGAACCCCAAAGGGCTGTACCCAGCACGGCAGGGCACCCCAGGACCCGGCGGGTAAGCTCCTTTAGCTGAGTTGGTGTCTTGGTTTAACAGGTTTATCGTCCTGCCCTCGCTTGCTCTCCCGGGGGCTTTGGGAAGGAAAGTCAGCTCCGTCCCTCCCGTGATGCTCCCTACGAGCGGCTCTCCTGGCCGGGCAGCTGGGTTTGTAAGAGGGAGCAACTTGGGTGGGAAGGAGCAACCTTGCCCACGCCTTGGAGGTCATCAGGGATCCCGAGCATCAGTGCTCCTTCCTGGATCGCATGAGATCCCACCAAAGGGGAAAAATCCCCGGCACGGCACGGGATATTCCCACTGCAAACTCCGCTGTGTCGCTGGTTTTACCCTGCGCCGTGCTGCTCAGCATCCCTCCTCCTCCTGCCTCCAGCATCCTCCGGACCAGGGCTGCTAGACCCCAGCCCCGAAGCCTGGCTGCTGCCTGTGCCCATCCCCGCGGGCAGAGCCACC
>NW_009203695.1:24701-25183 GCF_000690835.1 Fulmarus glacialis | reverse complement strand
CCTCCTCCTGCCTCCAGCATCCTCCGGACCAGGGCTGCTAGACCCCAGCCCCGAAGCCTGGCTGCTGCCGGTGCCCATCCCCGCGGGCAGAGCCACCAGCTGCAGCGGGGGACCGCGGGGACGTCGGTGCCCGTGCCACCACCGGCGCCTCTGCGCAGAGACATAGACCTAATTATAAAAGATGCCCGGAGTAAGTCGGTGCCGAGAAACCCCCTTCCTCCGCCTGCCCGCGTGGGAGCAGCTCAGCACCCCCGCCGCTCCCCTGGCTGGCACCTTGGGGGAAAATAGTGACGGGGTTCGGGTGGGTTTGTGCGCTAATTAACTCCGCCTGCCCGCGTGGGAGCAGCTCAGTACCCCCGCCGCTCCCCTGGCTGGCACCTCGGGGGAAAATAGTGACGGGGTTCGGGTTTGTGCGCTAATTATAGTCGGGTCGTTTCAGTGCTCTCGTGCCCCTCTGAGTCAGGCCTGCTGCGGCGGGAAAC
>NW_009203695.1:22136-24666 GCF_000690835.1 Fulmarus glacialis | reverse complement strand
GGCCGGATCGGTCCCCGCAGCATCCCCAGCACAGCGGCCAAAAGGGCCCTGCACCTCCTCGGGGCTCTGAAACCGCGTGGGAACTGGGGAGGGGTTCACCAGTGGTTTGGGTTTTATGCCAAGTCGCGGCGAATGCGAGCAGTGCTTCATCCCTGGGCTTTGCGCAAGGGCAGGATTTGCGCTAACACTGATACCCACGTGTGCTGATTCTCTTTTAATCAAAACCTTTCTCGGCTTATTTGCCAATAAGCAAACATGGCATCGAGTCCTTGTGGCTGTGGAAAAGCAGCGGTCATGGTGGGACTGCCATACTTACGGCTCTGGGGGGTTTATCCCCAGCCTGGGGACCTGGGACAGGCAGGGTGTCCCCGTGCATCCACCAGCATCTGCAGGGATGTGGAGAAGCCGTGTTTTCTCTCTTGCTTCCTCCCATCTGAGCCGTGTCCCAGAGGAGAGACCGGGAGCTGAAGCTGGATGAAGCGTAAGAGCATTTAACCTGTTGCCGCATCCCCCGGGATGGCGTGGGGAGCAATGCCAGGCGCCCGAGAGTCACGAGCCTGGGGCGTGATCCCCTTAAAGGGGATGCTGAAGGGATGCTTCAGGCTTCGGTCGTCTTAAACCCCCCCCTGTAGCTGTGAATGCCTGCCGCTTGAGCACGTTGCACTAACCGTGGGTTTGGAGGAGTTGTGCTTTTTGGACCATTTTGGGTAAGAAAGCACCGGTCACCGGCAGATGTGAGATGCTCGGTATTGAGTGAATTCCTTTCTGGTCCCAGTGTCTTTGGTTTTGCTTTGGAGTAGGTGCAGCGAAGGGAGGGGAGCAGGATAAAGAAGGCGTTGGGAGTTGGGGAATGGATCTTGAACGCAACAGGGGTGCCAGAAACACGTCTTCACGATCCCGCTGTCACCGGGGGATGCCAGGACGGTGCCAGCATGTCTCTGCTGGCAGGCGTCATCGTTAGGGCTTCGTTATGTTTACAGCCGTGATGCCCAGTTTGGGGTAGAGCTGGGGTGAGGAGCACCCACGAGATGAACTTTGGGCTCTGGGCTTGTCCCTCTTCTTCCTCGACAGCATCAGGTGGGTTTGGGTTTTCCAAAGGGCTGAACCCCAACCAAAGAGCTGTGGCACGGCTGCCTCGGCGTCGGCTTCGCTGTGGGGCTGGGCTGGATTGCCTCAAACCCTCCGTGGTGAGTTACCCTCACCCATGGGGGTTGAGAAGAGCAGGACGGCGATTGCCAGCCAAGTCGGGGTGGGGCTCTAGCTTGCTCTCCCCGCTGCTGTCAGCATAAGGAAGGCGACACGTGAGCCGTTTCAAGGCAGAAATCATCTTGCAAGAGTTTATTCTCCATTTCGACGTGTTTCTCCTCAGTCGGACCTTGGGAAGAACGGGCAGGTGTCAGGGATGCAGGAGAGTAAATAAGCATCCATCATCTGCTCGTGGGGTTGGGGCTGTGTGCCCTGCGGAGAGCCCTGGGCCAAGCAGGCAGGGGACACTGAGGGGCAGGAGATGCGTGGGGGATGAGTTGAGGAGACCACCTTCTACCCCACTGCTTCTTTTGGTTTCCCATCTGCAGACACCGTTCTGATGCGGATTAGTGTGTCCCCAGTGTCTGCAGACATCTTCTCAGGTCAATATGGTGTTGGTGGCTCCTTAGGTACGGGCCACATCCAGCCTGTTGAGGTTTATGGCTTCAGGGGAAGGTTAAATGTCCCTGGAGATCCCTTTGCCCTCATGGAGTCCAGGGCCACCATCTCCTCGCTCCCAAGCCCTCCTCCCAGATCCTCCCTGCTTTTCGCCTCTTGAAAGGGTCATCTCAGATGGAGGGACACCAAGACCTTGGTCTGAGTCTCCTGAGGTACAGATTGCTCTTCTCAGAGCACAAGACCCTCACGAACAGGCACAGAAATAAAGTCAATCTGTTCCCCTTGGCCCTGTTACCGAGCAGCTATCCCGGGTAAGCTTGTGTAGCTCTGTTTTAGAAAGGAATGTGGTAACCTAAGGTTTGTATTTCTTCCTATCAGACATGAGAGGTGAGATAATATTTTTAAAAGTTGTGATGGAACAAAAATTCCATCAAATTGAGGGGGAAGGGGTTGCTTTCAGACACCTAAAAGATAGGTCTGGAAAAGTGTTTAGGAGTCTAGTGTGTGTCTTGGGTAGCTAAACTGAATGAGCAATCTACAACTCCTAGTTCCCTGAGTAAACAGAAGGACCACAGGCACTTATTTATCACCAGTGAAGTTACTTAGTCATCTAAAATATTGCTGCTTCGCGTACCCTGAGGTGTTTTCGGTTAGCATCGCCTAAATGACACTCAGCAGTTTGTGCACACCTGGATTTGTTATCCAACGTGCAAGTTTTACGAGTGCCCTGATCGCAGGGCTAGGCTAAGAGCGAAGCTCCCGCGTACTTACAGCTCGCCCACCGCAACTCCAGCCGCCTTAACTGAAAGCATGCAACCGGTGAAGTTGGTTCCACCAACCTTTTGTACAGTAAACCTTTAGGTCAAAGCACTCGTTCGGGAACAGC
>NW_009203695.1:20950-22113 GCF_000690835.1 Fulmarus glacialis | reverse complement strand
TCTGGATGTACTGCAAATTTCCCATGCAAAGTAGAATTTCTGGTGCCGCTATTTGCCGAAATGCAAATTAATCTTCTTCTAAATGCATTAACAATTCCAGGGAATGTAGTCAATAGCAGTAAGTTATTTATGGACGTTTTCAGGATACATAGTGTACCACTGAGCCTAGGACTCCCCACTTCTTGCACAAATGCTCTCCCCGTTAGGCTATTACAAAAAAATGTGGCACTACCAGGATCTCTCCCCATCTTTTCAAAGACTAGAGTAACCGGGCTCCCACGCCAAATGGGAAAGTGAAGTCAAGGATGGGTTTGAGACTGTTACCCACACTCTCATAACAAGCATCTGGTGGTGCAGACAGTGCCTAAATCTAGAAGCAAAGTGGCTGTTAAGACATCTTTCTCCGTCCTTGCTCCTGTTTGCTAGTGTAGATGTCTTCTTCTTCTCTATACTGGCTTCTGTCAATGCTGTTACCAAGCGTGTAACTCACCGCACGGTGATTTTGCCATACTCTGCAACTAAAGATCCCACTTCATTAAGGCACTTCAACCCCAGGGTAACTGGTAAGTGAATAAATTCGAGGTCCAGCAGTCACCACCGACTTTTGGCTTAAGGTTTTTGGCTTTCGGTGGTGGAAGATTTAGTGGGGTAGCGAGGTGGGGGTCGGTCTCTTCTCCCGAATAACAAGCGATAGAACGAGAGGAAACGGCCTCAAGTTGCGCCAGGGGAGGTTTCGATTGGATATGAGGAAAAATTTCTTCACTGAAAGGGCTGTCAAGCCTTGGAACAGGCTGCCCAGGGAAGTGGTGTTGAGTCACCATCCCTGGAGGTATTTAAAAGATGTGTAGATGTGGTGCTTAGAGACATGGTTTAGTGGTGGGCTTGGCAGTGCTAGGTTAATGGTTGGACTTGATGATCTTTAAGGTCTTTTCCAACCTAAATGATTCTATGATTCTATAAGTAACGCCGTCTTGTGCTGCTTAATACGGGGTTTGCACGGTTTCTTTGGGTTTATATTTTTTTTTCCCTTTATTTTTTTTGCAATGCTTGATATCGCAAGTGTAAAACCACCGCCCAGGCTAGCAGCTCCGGGGTGGCTTTCTCCTCCCGTCTGCGTAATATCAGTGTTTGCTGAGCATGTGTCATTTCACGATACAGCCAGA
>NW_009203695.1:16914-20880 GCF_000690835.1 Fulmarus glacialis | reverse complement strand
TGCTTTGCCTGCGTTTTAAAGGGAAAACGGGCTGGTTCAGGGATTTTGGGCTCCATTGGAAAACCAAGATGTATGTGGAGGTTAGTAAGTGGTGAGCATGCTAGAGAGGGGGTGAGGATGGAGATGGGCTCGGCAAGCCGGGGGAATAGCGTGGGAAAGGCTCCGAGGGCGCAGCCCGGGAGAGAAAAGCGAATTTTGCTGTTTTGCAGGAGCATCGTGGTCAGGAGAAATGCAGGTGGGTCAGGACTTGAGCAAAGGGAAGCTGCCGAGCCCACGGCTGCGGTGCTGCCGCCTCTCGATTCCCCTCCAGGTCCCTGTCCCAGTTCTGCCGCGATGGCCGTGCCCTCCTCTCCTCATCGCATCGGGAAGGACCCAGGTGTACTCGCTGTCTCCGTAACCGGGTCCTACTTTAGACCGAAATGCATTAGGTTACAGGAAAAAAAAGAGGCAGCAGCGGATCGCAGAAGTTAAATTTAATTGAGATAATATGGGTCAGCTCACCGACCGAAGATGGAGGAGCAACCTACTTCTCCCTAGCCAGCCCCAGCTAACCCGGTTTGCAGCACCGCCATGGCTCCGCATCCCTGCCCGCATCCCTGCCCGCAGCCCTGTCACGGACTGTCAGCTCAGAGAAACCCCCCTGGTAGCCCCAAATTTGCCAGCGGGGAAGTCACAGGCCACGAAATGTCAGGGCCAGCACAAGCCACAATAAATTACTTTTCAAAGTTATTGATTGTGAAAATACAGAATAGCATGGGGAATTTTTTTTTTCTCTTTTTTTTCTTCTTCTTTTTTTTTTTTTCCCCCCAGAAACCTGCTAAAATCGCCCACGTTTAGCGGTGATCCTCCACCTGCTGCTTGGGATCTGGCCATCAGTAAATCCTTTACTCATTTAATGGTTATCTTAGCGATGCCGTAGCGCCACAGCTTTGTAGTGAAACCTTTGCGGGGTGACTGTAGCTGCAAGATGCAGGGTTTTACCCCACAACCCATGCCTAAAGCATACCAAATCTCAGAAAGTCATGACAAAAGCTCTCCCATCTCCATGCGGTGCAGCCACTATTTGAGTAGTGGCTCTAAAGGCACCGCTTCTGGATGCTGTGAAAAACCTGAAAAAGAGATAAAGAAGGGAAAAAAAAAAAAAAAAAAGCTCTCAGCTTTGCTGCTTTGATGGCAGGGATGGGAAGAGAAACACCAGGCAGCAGCACCGGGGCTTTGCTCTGCTATAGCAGATAGGCTGTGACCTGTTTGCTGTATTTGAAGCTTGAAATAGAGCCTTATGAGTAATGTGGTTCAGGTGCTTATCACTAATTAATTAATTCTTTTGTACAGTGGATACCTAATTAAAGCAGTCTAAGGTTATTCCTAGGGGGGGCTTAAACTAATGGGATGGTTAACGGGGTTGTTTCTTTGCTGATGTAACTTGTTGGGTGATTCCCAGCGGCTGGAAAGGGTTATTAGGCTTTGTGTGAGTGTTACTTAAAATAAAATTCTAATAAAGGTTTGGTTCGGGTGAAATCATCAGAGAATGATTCCTCGTTGCAATGATTTCTGCAGCTGAGGGCTTCACGTGCTGCCAAAGTTATTTGGGCGAAAAGGCGCGCCGAGGCTCTTGCGTTTTCTAAGCGAAAGGAGTGGGTTTGGTTTTATTTTAGCTGGGCTGAAAAATGCTTTGCAGGAGGATGAGCCCAGCAGCCTGGCACCGTGGCAGGAGCTATTGCAAAACCCACGTGCTCCTTCCGATTTCCTGGTGTCCTGGTTCCCCCCGAAAAATGTGGTATTTTAACCAAATCAGAGCGCCTCAGTGTGTTACCCCAATTCCTCAGGGGGTGGCTGTACCCCCGTGCTGACGGGCGGGCGGGCGGTAAATCACCGCGGCCTCGAATTCAGGGTGACTTTGCGTGAGGCTCGGGGCGGGTTTGTCCCTTCGGGAGCGGTGTTGACAAAGCCAAATACCCAAATCCTTTTGCAAATGTGATGCTGGGTGAAACGCCTCTGCCTCGCAGCCGCTCCCTTATTCTTGCCCTTCGCTTTCAAACCTCTTTTCGCACCTTCCCCTAAAGGTCTTTATCTTGACCCTGGCGAGCGGGATGCTAAAAACTGAAATCCAAGAATGGATCAGTTAATTAACATGAAATAATAGCTCTTGGCTGCTTCCCTTAATTAAGGGTCAGGAGTTCAGAGCTGTGTGAACAGATGTTGAACTCCTTTTCCCGATCCAGGAGCTCATTCCTTCCTCGGCAGCTTTAACCATCTCTCTTTTTCCTGGGATAAGGGGCAGGGAACCGGGATTTCTGAGCAAGGTATGTACAAAGACTTTATTTCAGAGCTAATCTGAGTTGTTTTTGCGAAGGAATCAAGAACTGAAGGAATCGAGAAGTCATAGGTGTGATGATGCTTCTAATTCAAGGGTAATTTTGGTTTTCTAGAGGTCTCTCCATGGGGAAAAAAGAGCTTTTTTTGAGGGTTTCTGCTCTTTTCTGGCCAGCTGGGAGGTGGTGCCTGTTTCCTCGACCTAGAGCCTCCTTTAGAGCAGAAACTTCTGCCCTGTGAAGTAAGGGGCTACCCAGCCTGCTGCCCCTTCATCGGTAGGAAACGGGTTTCATGGGGTGGATTTTGGTATCCAAGAGACGATCGGGGTTTCAACGGGAATTTTTTATTTGATCGATTCATTCGTGCTTTTACCATATAGCTGCTGCTCCATTGGTGCGTGGGTGTTGGTGGTGCTGGGTTATCACCCTGACATGGTTAAATCAGGGTCACTCCAGCCTGGGAAGAGTCATGCCCTCGGTAAGGGTTTTGCCAGGCTGAGAATAATCCTAAAGAAGGGGTTTGCTGTGTTATATAGTGTGGGTACGGTGCGTTATAGAGGAGGAACTAGTCTTTCCTTGGCTGTTGCTGCAGTAGAAATGCAAAATAATATACTCAAGTATTTTCAAGGATATCTGCATAGTATTTTAACCGACGTTAAAAAGTGCATTGGCCGGGGCTGCAGATAGCAGAGGTGTTCCAGGTCAATGGCACTATGAGGACAGGCTGAGAGAGCTGGGGTTGTTCAGCCTAGAGAAGAGAAGACTTTAGGGAGACCTTATTGCGGCCTTTCAGTACTTAAAGGGGGCTTATCAGAAAGGTGGGGACAGACTTTTTAGCAGGGCCTGTAGCCACAGGACAAGGGGGAATGGTTTTAAACTAAAAGAGGGCAGATTCACACTAGATATAAGGGAGAATTTTTTTACAATGAGGGTGGTGAACCACTGGCACAGGTTGCCCGGAGAGGTGGTAGATGCCCCATCCCTGGGAACATTCAAGGTCAGGTTGGACGGGGCTCTGAGCAACCTGATCTATTTGAAGATGTCCCTGCCCATGGCAGGGGAGTTGGACTGGATGACCTTTAAAGGTCCCTTCCAACCCAAACTATTCTGTGATTCTATGACCTCCAGCCTGGGCTGACCCCCGTGCAGGGGAGAGAGCCTCCAACATGGGAGAAACCTGTGGGCTTGTGATGCCCCAAGGCTTAGCGGCCGCTTTTCCAAGGGTTTCGTGGATCTGGTGGGGAGAAATCCGGGCATCCAACTCGTGGGAGGACGTGGGATCACAGGGGAGCCCCACACGTTGGTGGGGGGATGGAAGGTGAGAGCTTTGCCGCTGGGACAGCCGGCACGTCGGGAGGGGAGGTCTGCACCCATGGGTGATGGTCAGGGGGGCTCCCACAAGCTCGCACGCCAAAACCACCTGCGGCAGCCCGAGGCGAAGCGTGACCCATCCGTACGTCCCTCCTCAGCACTTCTCCTCTCTGCCTGATTCCCTCCTCCTTCTCTTTTCCGTATTTATTGGGCCATCTGTGTGCTGGAGACACTTTGGTCTATCCGGGGGACTTCAAAGGTTGTGGAGATGTCTCCATCTTCCAGCCCAACGGGGAGGTCGGGGATGCGGTCGGGTACCACTTTGCAGGAGGTGGCCAGTGGG
>NW_009203695.1:16597-16833 GCF_000690835.1 Fulmarus glacialis | reverse complement strand
GGTTTTAGGGAATTTCTGAAACTGCTTGTTCTCCTCTCAGGCAAGTTTCATAAAAATCAAATGCAAGCAACTGAGAGCATTAGTGGTTTTTTACACCTGGGTAGGATGAAGGCTAACTGCAGCTCTCATGGGAGGCAGCCGTGTCCTTTACTGCGAGGGTTTCGCTGCAAGCCCGCCCGGGGGTTTGCAGGGCAGAGGCTCGCCGGGTTCCCACTCCTCCGCCCACGTGCACTACA
>NW_009203695.1:15870-16586 GCF_000690835.1 Fulmarus glacialis | reverse complement strand
GGCCTCTGGGTGTGTTTTAACGTTTCAATCAATTTAAAAAAAAAACAACCAAAAAAAAACCCCAACCCTGAAATTGTTTTCATTTTCGGTGCAGTGCAGCGGTGGCATTGCTCAGCCCCGGCGGGGACCGCAGAAGTGGAGCCTGTGCTTAAAGCCTCTGTTGCAAGAGAGCCCGAGAGGCGGTGCTGGGGATGGCGTGACAGGATGCGTGCCCTTATCTGTCCCTTCTGGTGTGTCACACTGAAACGTGACGGCCGAGGCCTTTCTCTTTCTGTGCCACAGCATAAGCAGATAGCGAGGAGCCCGGCTGCCCCCCCGCCGCAGGCATTGCCCCCCGGCCGGCATTGCCCCTGCTCGTCCCCGGGGAAGCATCGCCGCGAGCGCGCGTGGGTGCTGAGAGCACGACAAGAGGTCAGAAGTGAGTCGGCAAAATGATGGGTATTTTTAATCCCGAGGAAAACTCGGGCCATGGGAAGAAGGCGATGCTCGGCCGCAGCTTCGCGTGCTTGGACCGCTGGACCACATATTTGGGCATCCTTATTCCCCAGGATTTGGCCAAGGTCCCAGGGCTTGACGGTTTGTCCCTTGTACGTTAAAACCACACACTCTTCCCCGGGGTTTTCCCCCAAATGACGGTGGGGTGGCTTTTCCTTTACAGGGGTACATCCCCAAAAACCCTGGGCCAAGGTGGGGGGGCCGCGGGGGTTTTTTGCCCG
>NW_009203695.1:15097-15375 GCF_000690835.1 Fulmarus glacialis | reverse complement strand
ACCCTGGGCCAAGGTGGGGGGGTCGCGCGGCTTTTTGGCTCGCTGGAAATCTCCGGCTTCGTCAGCCGGGGAAACGATGCTGCTGTTAAATCCCTGACCTTCAGCACAGGGATCGGCAACCCCGGCGGCGTTCCTGCGGTGCCGGAGCCTTGTGCCGACCCCGGAGCAGGTCGGTGCTCTCTCCCCGCGGTCCCTGGCCGGAGAGAGCCGCCATTGCCTATGATTGGTGGCAGAAGGGACTGGAGCAGATGTCCCAGGCTGTGCTGTCTGGTGGCTGG
>NW_009203695.1:13463-15051 GCF_000690835.1 Fulmarus glacialis | reverse complement strand
AAAAAAAAAACAAAAAAAAAAAAAAAGGAAGGGAAGTTGAGGTTGGTTTCTGTTTGCCTTCGTTTTGAGCCGTTAGGATGCCTGTGAGAAAATAAAAAGCTGAGATTCTCACTTTCGTGTGATGCCGCCTGCACGGTGACTTCTCCAGGCAAAAGGGACAGCCCTGCGAGAGCTGAAATGTCCCCGTGGGGCCGGAGCCGCCTGGCTCCATCGCCGCTGTCCCCGCCAGCTCCTCCCTGGGTCTGTACGTGCCTCGTGGGATGGAGGTTTCTCCCCGGGCGGGCTGCGCTGGGACACGCTCGGCTCTCCAAACAGTTGGATGTTGCTAAAACCTTTCCTGCTTGCAAACTTCATGGTAAAGCGTGCCATCGACTGGAGATATTAATGAGGTCTGGGCTTCAGCTGCAGTCAGCTCCGGCAGCACAAGGTGGATGGAGGGGACATCTCAAGCCGGGCTCTCTGCAAAGCCAGCTGCAGCACTGAGCTCTTTATTTAATGCCCCAGCAAAATTATGGAAGAAAAAAATCTTTGCAGCAGCTCCCTCTCGCTCCCTGTGCTTCGCGTTGCCTTGATAATGAGATTTGCCGGCGGAGGCAGGGCTGGCTGAGCCAGCGGCAGGCTGGGTCTGACCCCGGCGCTGCTTTTGGGGTGAAATATGGCTGAATAGGCTAAGATGGGCAACAGATTTCACACCCTCCCCGACCACCGCAGAAGCAGCGGGAGGCCAGGCCAGCCGCGGGGTCGGCACCGAAACCCGTCACCGCGGGCAAAACACCGGCATCGGGGCCAAAACGGGCACCCATCCCACCTCGCCCCTATTTCGCGGGAGGGATCGGATGCTGGTGTGATAACGAAGCCGTTTCCATGGTAACAGGCTCATTTTCCACTCAGGCGCCTTTGAATTTATTTATTTATTTGCCGGCATGTCTCCGACCTGTGAGCTGCTTTTCGGCGATTTAAACACCGTATTGGACATCGGGCGTAAAAAATAGACGTTGGAAAAGGGAATAAAATCCCTGTGGATGGGGACTGGGAGCTGTGGCTGTAACCACCGTTGAGGATTAAGGTCCTGTGCCCCAGCGAAGCGGTGTGATGGGAGCCCACGGGCATAAATCTAGCTCATAACGTTTTCTTTGCTTAAGGAAATAATGACACACATGTAATTTGGGCGGATTAAGGCTCCTTTCCCAGCCAGGTCTGCAACTGTTGCCGAGATCAATGCGACTACACCAGCTCCCACCCCCTGGAAACATGGCTTTTTGCTCTTTTCTTTTTGTCTGTAATATTTTTATATTTTTCTGTATATATTTAGTAATTATTTTTCAGCCGAGCCGCCTATTTTTAGCAATGGCTTTTAGCAAAAGCAACAGGATGGCTTGAAAAGCCAGCCAGCCCCGCGCGAGGGATTCCCACACTCCAGCCGGCCGGTGACCGGCAGTGCCAGCTACGGGGGGGCTACAGCACGGCCGTACGCTTGGTTATCCGTTCTGCCTGCTGCGTCACACCTGGCTTTTGGGGAGGAAAAGGCAGTTTTCAGGAAAGCCCGCTTGCCTTGGCGGCGACCGCGTTGGCCCTGTGCCTGGCCGTC
>NW_009203695.1:8877-13421 GCF_000690835.1 Fulmarus glacialis | reverse complement strand
GGGGTGCAGCGAGCTGGGCTGGCCTCAGCCGCTGGGATGCGCAGGGGCCAGGAGCAATCCCAGTGGGAATGCGAGCTGGAATAAATCCCTCTGTTACAATACCCAGCCTGGCACCTTTTCTGGACCAAAAAAAACCCCTGGGTGATGCCTGCCTGGTAGGAACAAGCCTGAGCCCTGAGCTCCCCAAAAACCTGGCTGCCCCGATGGGGTTCACCCACTTTGCTACTAACTGGGTGGAAAATACTGGTGCGGCAGTGATGGAAAGCATGACTTTTTAATTGAAACCAAGAAGCAGGGAGGTTCCTGCTTTCACTCCGAAAAGGAGCCATTCTCCGTGGTGGGCGATGCCGTGCGGTGCTCTGGGAAGCTGCTTTCGATCTTTACGATCTTTACGGTGGAGGGACGGCGAGGTTTTGCCCTGGCAGATGTCAGCGCTTTCGGTTTCTTTCCTGCAGAGCCATCGCTTTTCCTTTCGGTTCAAGCGGGAGGCGTGGGGAGATCGGTTTTCTGCAAAGCAGAGAAAAACCCACTGGGAGGTGAAAAAAGTCTGGAAAATTGGGCGACAGGAGAGGATGTGATCCATAGGTTTAAAAACGCAGAGGACCGCGGTTGGGTGGGCAAAGGCTGCAGACCCCTGGAGACGCAGGAGATCTCTCGTGACACCTGGAAAATCTCACTCGATGCCTGTTTGCGCCTTCAAGAATGTAAAAAAATGCTTTGCAAGGATGCTGGTGTCCCAGCCAGGGTTAGCGCTGCCTTTGAACAGCGATGGACCCGACCCAGTGCAAAATGTGCTTCGAGGTACCCCTTCTCTAACGATAGCTGCCTATTTATGGTAATTGGACTAAATAATCACCCTTAAAATGCCATTTTTAAAAAACATTTAGGACAATTCCGGTCTCTTGAGATAAAACCCAAGCGAAAGGGGAGGGAAAAAGCTAGGGGGGGTTCGGGCTCAAGTTTTGTGGGTTTTGGGCTGGTGATGGAGCTGGTGCAAGGCGCGGGGAGGCTGGGGACCCCTCTGCCCAAGCGCTTGCTCTGCAGCCTTTCGGCACAGCTCCGTGCAAAGCAGGCGGCAGCTTGTGCTGACGAGGAGCTGGCAAACGAAAGCTAATTACTCTTGCAAGCAGGGCTAGCAGCTGCGGGATGCCAGAGCCCCATAGGAACCCAGTTTGGGAGGGAGGAGTAGGATGGCAGCTTAGCAGGAGGGCTCGATTGCTCCGGCGTCAAGAAATGCTCCTTTCGCAGTGGGTTTTTTGGGTTATACGCGGCATTTTGCGTCGCTCCTCGGTCAAAGTAGTGGCAAAGCAGCTCTTGCCAGGCTGTGCCAGGAGGCAGCCCCGGCAGCTCAGCAGGCCAGAGCTGGATGGCAATTTGGCAAATTAATTTACTGCTGATTTAAACGAGTCTCTAGCAGCTGGGCTGCGTGCTGGCAGGAGGGACGGGGGTCAGCGCCTCCGTGCCGGCTCGCTTGGGAACGGGGGGCACGGGAGCAGCGTCAATGCTCTCCCCTGGGTCAGAAGAATATTTAAAGGGTGCGTAGGATCCATAAATGTGCTGGGAGGATGAAACGCATCCAGAAAACAAGGATGATTAGCTTATTGGGATGGAGGATGGCTGGTCGGTCCTTGGCCCGAAGCAATGGTGGCTTTTAACGCAGAGCAAATGAAACCCCAATCTCATCCCGTTGGGCAACAGCTCGCTGTGTGCACGCTGAAACAGCGACGGTGGGCAGCTCATGGGCTGGGTTTTGTTGCTCCACATCATGGGTAAAAGCAGAAGATTTCAGCAAAGCCGGGGTGAGCAGACCAAGAGCAGACACAGCCATGAATGCTGGATTAGTGCCCCAACGTCAGGGCAACTAAATCCCAATTTTTGGTGCCTGGTTTGGCTGGGTGTTGCTGGTGAAAGAAGAAAATATCATTTGACTATCAATCGCTCTTCATTAAACAAAAAGACAACAATAAATTAGGTGTTTTCTTGGACCATAGGTACCAGCTAGCAAAAACCAGCAGCAAAATTTCCGAGTCCAGACATTTATTGCAAGCGCTTTTGCATCCTTTTAAATGAATTCAACCTCTTGCCACATGCAGTAAATAACCCGTGACCCCTCTGCACAACAGACAAGTATCAAAACAACCTGGCGAGATCCTGAGTTGTAATTACAGTACGGAGCCCAGAAGAGACAATATCCGTGTACTGTACATGCTAAACATCATTAGCATGAAAATCAAATAGCATCCTTACTCATTAACCTGTGGGTTCCAAGGCAAGAATCTTGTTATCCAGGCACAGGTGCCATTAAGCTGGTGAAATAAGACGCCGTCCGTATTCCCTTGTGAGTGCCATTAAACCCTTTTCTTTGCAGGCAAAGTTTAGCACAACAGCATCAGGTGCGAGAACAGCCCCATGACAACGGGGGGATCAGGAAATATTGGGAAGCGCGATGATTTTTACCTTTAAGGTGGGGATTTTGATGGCTAGGGTCAGGAGCCGAGCTCTTCTAGCCGGAGAGGGCCTATAGGTAAATCGGAGTAATGCGGCGAGGGCCGGCACGTGTCCCTCCTGTGCGATGGCTCCTTTTGCGCTCCCTCAGCCCCGTCGGTCCCCGTATAAATCCGCTGTGTCCAAGGGCTGCCGTCACCCCGCGGGGCTGGGAATACCCGGATTCCCCTAACGGGGTCAGGCGGGCTCGCTGCATCATCCACCGGGTCCCCAACCCCGGCTCCCGTCCCAGTGCCTGCCCACGGAGGGATGGCTCCGCTAGGAAATAAGCTGCTAACAGCCATCCTCAAATCCTCCGATCTGAGGATTTATGTATTTTCCTGGGTGGTTTTAATTTGCCTGAAGTCTGATGCTTTTGGCATCTACCCACTAACAAGTGTTTTCTAGTTCAGCCTGGGGTCCGGCGGCAGGGAACCCCACACCTCGTTGGGTCTTGGGGAAGAGAAATAAATCATAGAATCACAGAATGGTTTGGGTTGGAAGGGACCTTTAAAGGTCATCTAGTCCAACCCCCTGCCGTGGACAGGGACATCTTCAACTAGATCAGGTTGCTCAGAGTCCCGTCCCACCTGACCTGGAATGTTCCCAGGGATGGGGCATCTACCACCTCTCTGGGCAACCTGTGCCAGTGTCTCACCACCCTCATCGTCAAAAATTTCTTCCTTATATCTAGTCTGAAGTACAGGCATTGCTGTGGTGTGGGACAGCGGCACCTGCCAGGGGGTAGTTTGGTTGGTTGCAACTAGCAGTAAAGAGGCACTGGGGGTTGAAGGAGAGGAGGAGGCTCTAGCAGCTTGGCTTGGCTCAAATCAAATCCAAACAAAAAGGCGTGGAGGCTTTGGGTTTACTCCTGGTGGCTCCACACCCTCCCGGGGATATGGCGGGGTGTCCTCACGTTCGGATAAAAAAAGCTGCTTGAACAGCTTCGCTGCTGCCCGAGCGATGCCCACGCTGTTGCAGGGGTTGGTTTCGGGTGGGGGATATTCATGAGCTCAATTCAAAGTGTCACCTGCTATTGTTTTGTTATTCACGTTGGAGGAAGAACGCCCAGTTCCTCGCAGTGTGGAAACGCTATAAAACCATCGCTGGCCCCAAAACGGTTCAAGTTCCTACATCAGGTTTCTGCAGAGGGGCCAAGCGCGGCCGGGGTGCGTGGCCGGCTCCTGGCGATCTCAGGGCCCCTGGCATCGTCCCAGCAGCCCGGTGCACGGCGGGGTGCTCACACACATGTCCCCTCCTCTGTCCCACCGGGGTCTCGCTCTTCTCTGGTCTTGTTTTTGAGGCTGTCTTTTCCACTTTAGTGCCTGGAGATATAGTAAGAGTATGGGAGGTGCGTGAGGGTGGTAGCAGGGTTGGATACATATATATTTTTTTAAAGATCGGGGCGGTAGCAGCCGTACAGAGGCTCTCGGCAATCCTCCCCGCTCCCGTGCCTCCTTCCATGACATTAAACTTCACTCCCTAAGTCCCTCTGCCACCGGAGCAGCCGCAGACCACGGTCCTCTGTATGAAATGGCACAACATCACCGAGAATAACATTTGCTGCATTAGAAAAGTCTCCGCGGGCTCCAAACCTTGCAACGGTGTCACGGTTGATGTACATCTCGGTGAATCTATATGGCCACCGTCCTACCAGCCCAGTGCCGCCTGCCGTGCCAGAAACGGGCTGGCACCGCCACCGCCATCCGCTTCGTGGCTTTGCAGGGAGAACTGAAAGCAAAAGCAGGAGAGAGGCACCCTGGTAGCCTGCTGCTCAAACCCCTCTCCAGTGAAAAAACTGGGGGGAGAGCTGAGAAAAACCAGTGCGGAAACAGCACAAATGCTTGAGCTAAACCTCAAGCCGTGGCGCAGAGCTTTGCCCAACGTGGGCAGACCCAGGCAGGGGCTCGGGCTGTCGGGGATGCTCGGTGGGACCTGGGCTGCGAAGGGGGGAGGATTTTGGCAGCCTTCCCCGGGGGATGCTCTTTCAGCCCCGCCACGTGCTCTGTGCACCAGACGGTTAAATCGCATGCGGCGCTCGGCATCGCCTCTCGCCGTGC
>NW_009203695.1:7980-8337 GCF_000690835.1 Fulmarus glacialis | reverse complement strand
TCCGGTCACCTCCGAGCATGGGCACCTTGCTCAGTGCCAGGTTGCTTTTTTCTATAGGTTCCAGGATGAGCTTCTTTCCAAACATCCTTATATCCCCCGAGATGGGGTTGTGCTGAAGGTGCACACAGCTTTTCGGTGTCCTCCCTAAAATACCACGAGCCCCTCATTTTAGGGCTGTGCCATCCGTGCCCCATCACCCCAGGGGCTGGCGGGGGGCTCATCGTGCCCTGCTATTGCAGAACATCCCCCAAACCCCCCCATTTTCGAGCTCGCAGGCAGCCCCAGGGGCCAGCACAGCACGGCTGCGCCTCCGCTGTAAAATACTCGCTGCTTGTGAAAGCATCGGCTGCCAGAGGG
>NW_009203695.1:4985-7870 GCF_000690835.1 Fulmarus glacialis | reverse complement strand
GGGTTTCTGGCCACCGCTGCCGGAGCTTGCGGCTGTTATAAGGTAACGGAAAAACATCCGTGATCGAGATGGCGTGGACTTAATGAGCGTCCCCCGCCTGCCTGGGGTAGAAATCTCGAGAAACAGGAAACTCCAGCATCCTGTTTAGCATCTCAATGTTCAAGTTGGCAGCAGGGACAAAGCAAGGGAGGCCAAGGGACAGCGGACGCACGCTGGGCACCGGCGCGGGGCTGGATGATGTTCCCAGCTCGGTGGGGAACGAGCCTGGCACGGCAGCTCCGGGCAGCGTGGGGCTGCTCGGGGGGAGCCCGTTCTCTTGATTTTCTTTTGCCTTGTTGCCACCGCAGCTTTTCATATAGCAGCAAAAGCCAAAGTACAGCTCAGCTGGCGTCCTGCTGCTGCTGGCTGTGCTCTAGAAGGTCCCAGTGTCCCCTAAGCATGGCTCATAGGGCAGCCCCCGCTCTGGGGACGACGGGGAGGGCACAGGAGGGTATTGCTGGCAGCGTGCGACTACCCACATACCCACAAAGGCTGGCAGCTCACAGGATTGCATAAAACCAGGATTAAACGCTGGCTGAAATGCCCAGGTCTGCGTCTCCCATCCTTACACCCTCATTCACAGGGCTCGGCTCTAACAACTGCCCGCATGCAACCCCAGCTCATCGTTTTGGGGATTTCAGGGCAGGGAGCAGCTCTCTGTCCAGCTCAAGAGTTCACCCACGTGTGTTCGTGCCCGCAGCCCATCCGGAGAGCGTGCCTGGCCCGCCCATGGCTAGCAACAACACTGCTAGCATAGCGCAAGCCCGCAAGCTGGTGGAGCAGCTGAAGATGGAGGCCAACATCGACAGGATAAAGGTAGCGTGGCGGTGTCTGCTGCTGAGCGGGAGCCGGGACGCGGTGGCGGGTGGTGTTTATGGAGGATGTCCATCTACGTGATCCCGATGGCCGGGGCTGAAGGCAGCGGGAGATGCTCATCCGGAGAAGGCAGCTGGAAGCATCGCCTGGAGCCCTGCCGGGGGGTGGGAAGGAGTGGCTCTCCCCGAGGCATCTCGCCCATAACAGGTTAAACCCACGCTGTTTGTCACAGTTGCTGTTAAAACTGTCTTTTGGATAGTGCTCGGTGCTCAGCCTTGAGGTTAGTGGGGAAACTCTGAAAGCAACATTGTCCTGAAGCCTCTTTCCTACGGAAAGCCCAGTCCTTTCTGGGAGGCGTTTCCTCTGCTCTGACCGCTTCTGCTCCATCCCGGTGGGATTGCTGCTTCTGGGCATGCAAAAGCTCATCAGCTTCAAGCTTGAGATCCCAGGGGATTTGTCTTCTCCACTGCGGTGGCTTTGGATGACAGCCGGTCCCGGGGAGAGAGGTGGTCCGGGGCGGGTTGCTGGCTGCAGGCACATCTGGGTGCTTGCAAGCAAAACCTCGCCTCTCGGGGCCGGGGTGAGCTCTGGTGATTTGGGAGCTACCGCCGTGTCCAGAATAAATAGCCAAGTTGGTGGCTGCGGGCAGCAAACGTTGCTGTAGCAGCTGTGGATGTCCCCGCCGAGGGATGGCGGGGGGAGAGGCAGTGGGGATGCAGCTGAAGTCGGTCCTCGCTATGATCAAGTCGGGTGAAGGATGCGAATGGGTTAAGGATGTGAAGGATGCTCGTGGGAGCGCGTGTGACGGGCGAGCTTGGAGCCCAGAGGTGGAAAACCAGCCCCACCGGGGACTTGCTCTCGATCTACCGGTCGGGTCTTTGGTGGGGTTTGACGTTGCATACCCTGGGTTGGGGATGCTGCGAGCCCAGCCCCGTCAGCGGCATCTCTCGGGGTGGGATGTCCCCAGGGCAGCCTGTCCCTAACGCGGGGCTCCTTCTATTCCAGGTGTCAAAAGCGGCAGCAGACCTGATGGCGTACTGCGAAGCCCATGCCAAGGAGGACCCTCTATTGACCCCTGTCCCGGCCTCAGAAAACCCCTTTAGAGAGAAGAAGTTCTTCTGCGTGATCCTGTAAACCCTCGAGGAGCCTGACCGGCACTCAGGCCACCCTGAACACTGATGTAGAGTTTTTAGGAACGGGGACGACCTGCTAGTCTGCAGAATTTAAACAAAAATAAGTAAAATACATGGCCTGGAAGCTACAGAGATGTGCATGTTTAAAGAACCTGGCCACCTTTGGGGGAATAAGATGATCTGCATTGCGAGGCAAAAGATCTGAAGTCTGTAGAGTTGCCTAGAAAGAAAAAAAAAAAAAAAAAGTAAAGAATAAATTTCTGTCACTTTTCAGCTCACAAAATTGTTTGATTGTTCCATATTTAAAGCACCAGAGCTGTGCTGAGCAAAGTAACTGCTAAGGATGTGTATAACCTTCTTGGAATGATATTGTTGGTTTCTTTCCAAAATATTATTTTTTATTTAAGTTGTCAGATATATAGCGACAGGTTAGATGACTATGATGTTACTCAATGTTTGGTCTTGTGCTTTTTCATTTCTGGCGGTAGCGTAGCGCAGGGGTTGAGCGGCCCCGCGGCGGGTCAGCGAGGACGCCGGTGGCTCCTGCCTGCCCCCCACGTGCCGGCAGCTGCGTGTTTCTAGCGAACCCCACTTTCTACCATTTTGTATATGGTTAGCTTCGGCTCTGCAAGTAAAAGTGAGTCATGTGTCGTGGTTGGTGCTTCATACTCCTGTGACGACGTTCGGTGGTAGTGCATGAGAGTTTATCTCTGTTCATCCGCTCCAGACTTTTTTTTTTTCCCCCTATCATTTGACACCACGTGCTGGTGGAAGAAGCTGTAGGGAGGAAACCGAGGCGATTCTGAAAGCAAAGACAACTCCCGCGATGCCTTAGACGTGCCTGAAATACCTCCTGCATTAGGGTAGGTGCCAGCCCCCGGCTGCGGGGGGCTCAGG
>NW_009203695.1:4148-4735 GCF_000690835.1 Fulmarus glacialis | reverse complement strand
AGGGGAGCAGTTTGGGGAGCCGGGGGGAAAGCCGGGGGGGCCACCCCTTCACGGAGGTGCCTGATACCTTGTTTACACGCAGCCTGAGCTCTGCGTCAGGCTGGGGAATTATTCCCAGGTCCGGTTCATCCGCAATCAGCGTTTCGGGGGACACCCGCCACCTTTTTTTGGCTCCGCTTCGGGTTCATACTTTTGCGGACATGGCTTGCTTCTCCTTTCCGCTGCTAAACACCTCCCGGCTTTCCCCGCTCATCTACACTCCTGGGAAACTTTGGGAATCATAACTTGGGGATTTGTGTATAAAATTAGGTGGGTGTCACATAGGGGTTTCGGGGGTCTGCGGTGACCCCGCTAAACTGTACTTCTGAATCAGGTATCAGCTTAAAAATCCCTGTGTGTTCAAGAGGGCAATAGTCTTTAGGTACCTTTCGGCAAATCTTTCTAGCCCGTAACAAGTGCATTTTGGTTTTTCTACCTTTTCATACTCTTTTTCTAGTCTTCTACAGAGAAGACCAGTTGTTCTTACACTGGACTCAAAACTTTTGGGCATCTGGGAACGTTTATACGACATGAGTAGCTGGTCCCAG
>NW_009203695.1:1076-3980 GCF_000690835.1 Fulmarus glacialis | reverse complement strand
CTCGTGGTGTTACAAGGCAGACGTGTAAATACCCTGTCCCGGGTTTGTCTTTTCTTTTGAACACTGATTTACCGTCACGGAGAGTGAAGCGCAGCCGGTCTGACCCGGGGCTCCCACCCCAACCCTTCTCAAATGCTGTCATGAAGTGGTTTGTAATAATTTTTTTAACAACTTGCGTATTTTACAACTCGAATTCTTAATAAACAAACAAAGAAATAAAGCTGCATGAAGGCGGGGGGGGTGTGGAATTTTGAATTAGTCTAAAGTACTCATTGAAGGTGTTTCACGTCGCTGGTCTTTATTTTACGTTGGTAGTGGTGCTGACATTGGTGTGCTGCCAGGTATTTCACCCCAGTATTTATATTTACACAGATATGCCTTTGTTAGCCAAGTAGAGATCGCCTGCCAAGATCGTTTCCCCCCCACTCGCAACAAAAATACCCGTCATCTCTCCATCCCGATGCCGTATTTCCAGCGTGGTATCAAATGACATTCAACTCTCCCCCCAGGCTTTTAAAGAAAAATATCTGGAATACTGGAAAAGGACTTTTCTTTTTTTCCTGCCAAGGTTGCTGGTGGCGGGGGGTGAGTCCATCCCTCCGGTGCCAGCCTGCCGCTGCCAGGGTTTTGGGGAGGGGATGGTCGTAACCGTAAGCCAGCGCGGGGAGGTCGGCGTTGTGATGTAGCGCATCCCCATCCCGTGTGGTCTGTGTACTCGTTGGAAATAAAATTTTGGATTTGTTTCAAGCCTTTGGAGACGATGCTCTGTGCTTGCCGGCCCCTGGGGAGGTGGGTTCCCACCCTGGTTGAGGCTGGGTCCCGTTCCCAGTGGGATCAGGGGGTCTCCCCGCCGGGGCGTGGGGTTTGGCAGGAGCTTTCATGCCCATCGGTGAGGGAAAGCGAAGCCTCTCAGGGCTTCAGCCCCCGCCGAGCCGGAGCTTTCTGTTCCCGCAGGGCAAGCCAGCTTGGGGGGGATTGGGCTCGTTCAGGGTGGGACATTGCTCCTTGCTCAAAATCACCATTGCTCAGAAATTGAGAGACACCTGAAAGCTCTAGTTTTGATGTCCATCCCTTCTCCCTCTTCTCCCATCCCTGGCAGTGAGTACTCTCTCCCCAGTGCCATCTCCAGCGCGCCCAGCACAGGATTCAGCTCGCTGTTCTCCAGCCCAGAGCAGAATGGCCTCATTTGGGGCTGTTTTGGGGAGACTCGGAGGGTCTGAGCCCCATTCTTGCTGCGGTGGGAGGCTAGGGAAGGGGTGATGGAGAGCAGGACAGCAGGACTCTCCATGCCCAGCTTGCACCCGGGCTGCAGCAAAGCAAAGCATCCCCCCGTGTCCCCCCCTCACACCCACCTCCCTTCCCCGCTGCTCAGAAAGATGCCCTGCTCCTCCCAAATTCACCATGCCCTGAATTTTGTCTCTGCTTTTGTAGGACCCTTGCAGACGAATGATTTCCCGGCTAAGTGGATGGCTGCGGTTTGAGGCTGCTTAGCCTCAGGCAGCAGCACGGATTTTGCAACGAAACCCATCGCCGCTGAGCCCGGCGCGGACGCCGCGTAGGTATTTCAGTCTTCCATGCATTAAGAGCATCTCAGCGAGTGGCAAATGTTGCCCACCCCTGGGGAGACTTTTCAGCACCGGCGGGCTCACCTCTCAGCTCCCCATCCCTCGCTGGGTCCAATCGGCCAGCTTAAAAGAAAAAACATTGGTGTCATTGCGAAGGAGCGAGCCAATTGTCGCTCCCGCGATGTCTCGCCTGCTCGGCATGCCAAGCCAGGCGACGCTCAGCTGTTGCCGTACCTCGCTGGCTCTCCTCCATTTCCAAGGCTTGCTCTGTTTCATCCTCACTTCCCTGAGCTTCAGTTTGCGAGCCGGCAGCATCTGCTGAGCCGGAGGAGGTGTGGAGTGCCCGGGGAAAGCGTAGGTGAGATGCTGCTCCCTGCCCGCCATGCTGCTGCCTGCCCTGCACACCCTGACACCGGCCCCGTATGGCTCGCTAATGAGAATAAACCCATTCGCACTAATTGCATTCATTAGATGCAAGCCCGTTAGATTTCCAGCATGCAGTGGGAAGAGAAACACAACCCCTCTTGGCAGCTCCTGGGGATGGCTTTGCCCTGCGGGTCTCACAGCGTGTTGCTGCAGGAGGGGTCGGACCCACCAGGGAAGGGGAAGGTCCCCAAACCCAGGGTGAAACAGGATGGGTTAGGAAGGGCGAGGGCTGTCCTGAGGGTGATGAAGGCAGGAGAGGTGGAGGAAGGGTGCAGAGCCCCATCCTGCTCCTGGCACAGGACCGTGCCGGCCACCGGCTGTGTATTCCCCCCCCCCACACCCAGAGGTTTCACTGCCTCCATCGCTGGTCACCCTTGCTGGGGTGGACAACGTGTGACACTCGCGTGGCTGAGGGCACGTGCCCTCAGACGGCCGCACACCCCGGGGACGGTCCCAGGCTCCTTTTAACCACGCCGTAGAGTCTTGTGGTGTCTTTTCTGCTCACTTGCAGGCCCCCGGCCCGCCGAAGCACTCGTGGGCTCCGGCTGCGAAAGCCGAAGGAGGCAGAGCTGGCTCTCTGCCTGCTGCAGGCAGGGTGGGGAGTGCCCCTGGTTAAACCACCCCAGGAACGAGCCAGAGGAGATACGGTGAATGGGAGAGGAATGGTCCTAAAGGGGAAGGGAGGCAGAAGCTCCCCCGGTCCCCCGCGGGGCTCGGCGCCGAAGCACTCGTGGGCTCCGGCTGCGAAAGCCGAAGGAGGCAGAGCTGGCTCTCTGCCTGCTGCAGGCAGGGTGGGGAGTGCCCCTGGTTAAACCACCCCAGGAACGAGCCAGAGGAGATACGGTGAATGGGAGAGGAATGGTCCTAAAGGGGAAGGGAGGCAGAAGCTCCCCCGGTCCCCCGCGGGGCTCGG
>NW_009203695.1:0-911 GCF_000690835.1 Fulmarus glacialis | reverse complement strand
ACGCCCCCCCGGTCCCCCGCGGGGCTCGGGTGGGCTGCGGAGGGCGTTGGGCTCAGTCCCGTGCCACCCTGCCATCGCAGCGCAGTCGGTGGCTGTGCCGGCTGCCAGCTGGAGCGCTGGGAAGGGCTGGCGCGGAGAGAAATGTCAGGATGAATATTGCATTGGCTCGTCGCGCTGTCAGCACCATGTCTGCAAAGTGCCACCCAAGCCGGGGAGGGGTAGGGGGTGACAGGGGTGGTCTCACTCCCACCCCGGGCTCATCGCCTTCTCCAGGCAAAACCACCCAAAAAACCCTTAAACGGGCATCCTTCGCCTGCTGCTGGCACCGTGCAGAGCCCTTTTGGAAGATGCCACCAGAGCAGAAACTTTTCCTACCCATAAACCGCATAAACCCTCTGGAGATGACCGAAATATATACGGGAGCAAAAACCTGATGACGAACGGCAGCAGCAGCGTTCGCATGGAAAATGGTTTAATTGCAAGCCGCACGTGGCACGGAAAGGACAGGGGGCTCATGCTCGGCAGGCAGCCGCATCCCCTGCCCATCCCTGCCCAGAAACCCCCTTCGCTGCTTCCCAGGAGGACAGCGGAGCGCTGCTGAGCCAGCTCCGGGCTGGGGCGGATCTATGTGAAACCGGGATGATTCACGCATGGTTTGAAGACTATAAAAACTCTAAACTCTGGAGAGCAAACGTCACACGCACGCCGACAAGGGAAAACAACTGCCCCTTCTCTGGCGGGTTTTTTTTCCCCTCCAGAAAGGTCAGTTCTGCTCTTGCCTAATTTTGTGAGGGACTTCTTGGCATCTGCACCGCCATGCCACAGTGGCGCGAGTGCGCTGTTAAAAACAGAGTGAATAGGGGTGAAATCACACCCCCCCCCCCCAAAGCTGACAGCAAACACCCCCCTCG
>NW_009203694.1:6368-12473 GCF_000690835.1 Fulmarus glacialis | reverse complement strand
GGGAGGGAGAGGAAGGGAGCAGGGCAGAGAAGTAAATGCTTGAATTAACCAGCTGCAAACCTCTCTATCTCCACCACATGCTTAAGCTCAACTGTCTAATCAGGCATGAGGGAAGATATCTCCTTCCACTTGAGATCTGTACTCTCGACTGTAATTAGAAACATTCCCAAGGTTAATCTTTTCTATTTCAATGAAGTAGCAACACTTACCCTCTCATTTCAGTGGTCAAAATTCTAACACTGAGCACAGAGAATTTCACTACAGTTCCAGTTATTTCTGACAGTATTTCAACTGTAAGTTGCTAGTAATGCTTTACTGCCAGGCAGCTCTGCAATATAATTTTCAAGCTTTTCCTTAGTTCAAAAAAGATCTGAAAATTATTTGGTGGGAGGAAAAGAAAGATATTAAAAAAAAACAAAACACCCTTAGTGGTTAGGAGAGTTGCTGAGGTAGTGGGGATTCCAAGCTCCTGTTCCTTCTTCAGTTAGTCTTTTTTCTTTATTTTTTATCCAGTGAATGCTTTGTCCAAAATATATCAGATCTTTGAAGGAAGAAGGGGTGCCTAGGGCAGAATTATTACTGAAGTCCCCGCAATAGAACTACTCAGTCAAGCTGGGTTTGTTTTCCGAGTCTTAGTATTACTGATTTTGGAATAATGCTCTCTCGAAACAAAGCTGATTCAAAGAGCACATATCAATGTTTTAGAAAAAGTTTATGTCATCATGATTAGTATCTAATCCAGAAAGGCATGTCTGAATCCAAGCAAAAGCAGAAATCAAACCACAGTTTCCAATATCCTCAGAGGAAACTTTTACCGAAGAGCTTTTAAGTGATCACCTCTACATGAGCCTTCAGCTGAGCTATAAAACACACCAGAACTGAATTTTTCTTCAACCTTTTCTGGCAGGCAGGAGCACAGTTTTATTCAAATCTTTCAGCCTCAGTCAAGCCTCTCTTAAGTTAGGTTGAGAATTGCTTAATGTATGGATTGTTAGGTCTGGGCTAGGTGCCAAACTGTTCAGTCCTATTAGGACTTAGATAATTCTGGGTATGAACACAAGCAGAACTTTATGGATCTAAAAAGCATTCATGTCAAAATTGAAGGATCTTTGATGTTAGTAGTTAAACGACATCCAGAAAATGGAAAGAGATATTTCAAAGCCTGAAACATGAGATTTTTTTTTTTTTAATTTAACCAAAGTCAAAATGTAACCAACAAAATCGGTCTTTGTGTGAAGTTTTTCAGTTAATAATATTCATCCTCCTGGACTGCCACATTACAATGTGTTTTTAGGTGTCTTCCCCAGTCACCAGCCAATGCATATGATTTCAAACCCTGTGTAGGCATCTAAATAATATGAATGTCTAAACAAAGCAGAAAAAAAAACAGAGCAGGAGCTCTAGCTACAGATGGAAGTAAACTCTTTGAACTCTGAACACCTATCTGTTGAGAGTCCATTTTCTACTGAGCTTTGAATTCTGATGTCCATTTAGATTTTGCCCTCACCAGTTAGAAAAATCCCACATTTTTATGTGTTGTATCATTCATTTGATTTTTTGGAAGTTGCAATTAAAAAGTCATTTGCAGGACAATTTAGCAATTTTATCCTATTCAGGACGACTCACCTGCCACAGAACATCGGTAGTGTAGTGAAATAGATGATTGCTTATATTTTACTTTTTTTAAGCTAAGCTTTTGTGCTGGGAGGGCTCTGATTTGGATTACAGTCCATGTATGAACAAAATATGACTTTTAACAGCCCTTAGCTAATAATTAAGGAAGAATTGCCATTTTACTTCAGTTCTGCATGACTAGCCACCTTGTCCTGATGTCCAGCTTCAATATCCAGCAAAGCCACTTCATAAGCAAAACTCCTGAGGACATCCAGTTACCTGAGAGTACATCTCATTTAATCATTTAGTTTGGCATCCTTGAAACACAGCTCCATTAGTGCACAGGCTGTTTGTATTTGAAGCAAACACTTAGCACTTACCAGGAACCTTTGACCATGTGTGCTGACCTTGGTTTAGACTTTAATCCACAACAATGTGCACCAGATGTTTGGTATTACATAAAAGTAGCATTCACCTGAAAGTGATTAAAACAAATACTGTAAGTGATCTAAGAATGATAAAAAATAAATTTGTTCTCGTCCCAATGGAATATACATCATAGTAACTCTGCTTGTGGACCAAAACTATTTTTAAGCAGCATTTAAAAGGACTTAATTTGTTTGTTGTCACATTTTCTCATCTTTAATGGAGTCATACACTTACACAACTAATTTTTCTGTCATATTTCTGAGATTTTAATTATTTACATTCTTGTCTATCATCAAAGTTGATCTGTTGTTTCTTTCTGTCAGAACAAAAAAATATGCCATCTAAAGTGTATTTGAAATAACTAGTGTACCAGAATGCAGTGCTGTGCTTATTACAAGAGGTCAAGTTTGTAGAAGGCTTGAGTAAAACAAACTGTTACAGATAAAGAAAAGGAGTAAACAGTGTTGTGTGAGTGGTAAGACCAAATACGCTGCCTGAAAAAGTAATAAAAAACCCCAATGTGGGATTAATCCTCCTTGCTATTATTGTTTTTACAGCTCCAAAAGTTGATCTATTTTAGAGATAGCCAGAAAAACTACCTCCTGGAAGATTCACAAAAAGAGTAAGAGAAAAGGTTGTACACATTTTTTGGCCTTTAATAAAAGTCTCTAAATCACATAGTCAGCATACATTCAAGAGAGTTCACCTCTCTTATGCTTAGCTTCTCAAGGTTATTTAGGCACTGTACCCCCCCTAAAATCAGTGGAACATCTGGGGCCTGAAAATAACCTACACACTTTCCTCAGTATAGCCAGGCACAGTGCCACCAAAGGATTCCTTATACTTTGCTTGTGCTAAACCATGGATAGAGCCAAAATGCACAGATTTCTGACTACTGTCCAAGCATCATGAAGATCCCAGCATACCCTGCTAGTAAAGGAAGACACGAGCCATGGGATTGTCCCTCTCTCTTCTCAGCATCTTTACAGCTTTCTCAGATTTTTTTTTTTTCTATAGCAAGACTATCCACTGGCTTCCCACTGTGTTGGCTGATTTGTCCTTAAACGAGCCTTCAGCACCCCTCACCAAGAGTAAACAATGCAGAGAGTGAGTGAGTCATCATCTTTGTGAAGTCTCAAACATTCTAATGAGGCTGCTCTTAAAAGATAGTCCGCACATGACTGTTAATACACTTTTGCAGATGTGGGCCTCAGCTCACATCTTGCTGTTATGGAGCAGTAGTTATATCATTACCTAGGAAGAGATCTGTATTGAAGCAGTTAGAAAATGCTTTCTTGCACCAATTTCATGAATTGGTTTTTTACCTGTTTTTTCTTTTCTCTCCTTATTCATCACTACTGTCAATATAATTTCTTAGGCATATTCTAAAACACCTCTGTGTCTAAAAGAGGGTGGTGGGTTAACCCTGGCCTGCAACTAAGCACCCCCCAGCCACTTGCTCATTCCTATCCCCAATGCTACCAGCAGGATAGGGGAGAGGAGCAGAGGAGCAAAAGTGAGAAAAACTCATGGGTCAAGATAAAGACAGTTTAGCAAGTGAAGGAAAGAGAAAACAAACAAAAAAAGAAAAAAACAAGTGATGCAAAGGCACTCACCTCACCACCTCCCATCAGCAGACCAATGCCCAGCCAGTCTCCAAGCAACAGCTACTCTGGAAAAAGTGCACCACCATCCCCAGATTTTATTGCTGAGCATGACGTTATAGAGCATCAAACATCCCTTTGGTCAACTGGGGTCAGCTGTCCCAGCTGTGTCCCTTCCCAGCCTCTTGCCCATCCCTAGCCTACTTGTTACGGGCACAAAGGGTGAAAGAGAGAAGATGTTGATGCTGTGGAAGCACTGTTGATCAATAGCTAAAATATTGGAGGATCTAGGCTTTGTTGCATTCAAGTGAATCTAATGACTTCCCTTGAATTGGCCAATGACTCCTATTTCCAGAAAAGCTATGGAAATATCTTTAGGGAATTTTTTAGTTAATTTTTCTTACTGTGTAATTTGATATTACATATGAAGCATTTAAAACTAGAGTGGACAAAATACTGTAAACATACATTCATGCACTGCTCTACTGCTAGCACTAGCAGCCATTTATCCTAATGATACGTCTAATCTTGATTTCTGCTTGCTGAAGTTTTATTTATTAATTTTTTCAACAGGAATAGCAGAAACTGGGGCAGTGGGGTAGATGAAACACAAATAAAGTTTCAATGTTAGATATAATTTATGGTGCAATAGCAGGAGGAATATATGATTTGAAATTCTTGCACTTAGTAGAATCACTGCAATTATAAGAATTATTATAATGAAGATATACTAAATAATTTAAATGAGCTATCTAGAATTTTAATGATTTCTTTACATTAACAACATTCTTATGATAATTATGTATGTAAAACACTGCATAAGAGTCTACAACATAACTTAAATTTCAAACAGGACTTTGCAACACTTCAAAGTTGCCTTCTGTGAAAGATTAAATAATTAGAACTGTTATTTACAGGAATAAAACCACTCAGGTGTAAATGACAGTTATGCACATAATACATTATTTGATTAAAAACATTTCAAATACAACCTAAAAAAGGAACCTTGAAAAAGACTAGTTCAGACACATAGTTGTATGACAGTAGTAAAAACAAACTCGTTAAAAGACAATTAACAGCTTTAAAATCTAGGGCTTAATATTACTGGAGTTCATCTCAGTCTTCAGCATTCTCAGTTATGAACTTCTGGATACTAAGAAAGTAAAAAAGTTTATATCTGAATTATTTAACTGCCTGGATAATTTAAAGAACACTTCTTCAATAGTGATGATTTTGTTTATTTTTATTTTGCAAAAGTTGTTTCAAACAAGTACTGTTTCATGCTAGATTAAAAAAAACATCTTGGGCCACAGAACTTACATTTGGATTTGTAACCTGAAGCAAGTTTTTTGTACCAATCCAATTATAACAAAACCACATTTTAACCAAAATGACAAAACAGCAAATATCACTAAACCGCAGGATAATGACAAATGAAGACTGTTATTTTTACAACTTCTTTTTATAATCCAAGCATAGAATGCAAAATATAGTATGTTACATTGCAGTACTAATTTCTGACATTGTTAACACATTGAAGAATTTAAATAGCAAGTTATTTATACTTGGAAATTGGTTCTTCAATGTAATCCTGCTGGGTAAGCCTAAACGATTTTGTTTTCCGCAGGAGCATATGCTCAGATGTTGACATTATGACGTTGTAACAGTCTGTCAATGCAAATATAAATAAAGATATAATTCAGGTAGAAGAAGAAGATCTCCCAAATGTAAAACACCCTCCCACATGATAAATTTTAGACCTGAGGCAGGGGAACCAGAGGAAAGAGGAACAAAACAGAATTCAGAGTCTCATAATTACGTCACTCGTCTTTGACCTTTTGGTAGCCGAAAGAAAACGCCATTTTAGCTGCTGTAATTTATTTGATTTAAGAGTTACACACAGACAGCCTGAAGCCTGTGGCATTGCAAGGCAGTGAAAGGCTGTTGGAGAGACTTTGCTCTTTATTCTTTAGTACACAGCACAACTGCATAGCCCAACCCCACAGAAGGCTGACCAAGACATCTGTAAGTTACACTAACTGCTTGTTTTTTTCAGACCGGAAAAATGTCTGTCATGTAAGATAGTCACCTCCACAGAGGTTGTTTAACTGAAAGCTGCTTCTCAGCCTGTCCTGTAACCCATGATAGTGCCAGGCCTCTGAATGCCTTCTTGGCATGCCCCTCTCTTGTTCAGCATGGCTTTTCATGCAAGTGTTTACTAGAGCGGATTATGGGGCAAGCATACAGAATCTAATTGTGTCTTGGCTTGATGTGTGATTTTACAGACCCCTTCAAACTGCTTCAGCCTTTTAAAGGAGCATGAAGAAGGGAAAATGAAAAGGAGATTCACATCTTCAAAGAATGTAAAATACCTCAAATGCCAGTGGTGCCAGATCTCCAGTGGTTTTAATTTCATAATTGTTATTGTGATATCTATTCAAAATGATGGGAAAGAACA